>NW_006159849.1:2848946-2852852 GCF_000334495.1 Tupaia belangeri chinensis
CCCATAAAAATTGGTTACGCCCAACTTCCTATGCACCTTATTTTCCTCTCCCCTATAAAGCAGTATTAAGTCTCAACCATTAAGTAGCCTCTTTGAGTTCATATTTTTCATGGTTTCCATGTACATATGTGTAAGTTAGATAAATGTATATTCCTTTTGTCAGATCAATCCTCCTGTGGTTAGTGATTTCAGCAAACCTTCAAAGGAGAAGGAAAATTCCTTTACCTTTGTAAACTCTGGACTGATGATCAGTCAAATAATGTCTTTATATTAAAAAGTATTGCTAGGGGCCAGCAGGTGGTGTGGTGGTTAAGAGCTGTGGACTCACAAGTCTTGGACCTGGTGGCTTGCTTTCTCCCCCCCCCCCCCCCCCCCACCGCGTCTCGCCGGTCAAATTAGTCAAATTACAATCAATCAATCAATCAAGCAATTAATAAATGTATGTTAAATAAAATAATTTAAAAATAAAAAAAGTATTGCTAGAGGTATCACCCTGGATTTGAATGTGGATTGGCTGACTAAAAATAATCACTTTAGTTTTCTGAAATGCTCCTCCTAAACTCCACTCCTTAGTTTTCCACCTCATTTTCACTATTTGTTTTGTTTTGTTTTCTTTCCCCTCTATACAAATATGGAACTATAGCTGCTGTTCATTTATTTGGTAGATTTTTAAAACATGCCAGTGTGCCTTTGGATATGAGTACAATATAAATCACAAGCCCTAAATAAATGACAAAATAAGAAAAACGAAAAGTAAAAGCTGAAACTCAGGTTTAGCTGTGGTGGTCTAAGTGACAGGGTGCTGCTTCAGGATACTGGAGCCACATGGAGGCCCAGGTTCAGATGGACCTGACCATGCCAGCTGTGCCTGAGTGAACCTGTGATCCTGGCTGACGGAAAAGCTGGGAAGAGGATCATGGCTTGATCCTGTCTGGGGTATGACCATCCCCACACATAAACAAACATTTTTTAAAAAGCTGAAACTCAATGTCTTCGTAACTAATAAGTCTTTTTCCTCTTATCTGGGGAAACTGAATCAGGTCTTATATATGCATCTCTTACATGTGGATATTCACATTTTTTTCTATTTTTATTTTTAAAAAGGCACTCAATTCCAAGTACATTCTGTTAACTGGCTGATAGAAAAAAATAAACAAACAAACAACAGAAGCCAAAAAACAGTCCCTAGAGGGCCAGATGGTGGTATGGTGGTTGAGGAAGTTGGATCCCACGTTGTCGACTGTGTGGTTTGAGTCCCAGGCTTGGTGGCTTGAGAAACATGCCAGGTGTATGTATATGTGTGCCCCGAAATCCTGTAAGGAGGGATAATTGGAGGAGAAGGGATTACAGTGTGACCATTCCCCACAGGGCGGGGCGGGGGGGGTGCTTTCTCACTTCTCTCTCTTTCTCTCTGGAGAGCATATATACCCTATGGCAAATTAAGGGGAAAAAAATAAATACTCTAAAATAATTTTCATGATTGCCTTTAGGTACTCAGGGAATATGGTTCATTTAAGTGTTTCTCTTTTGACTTTTTTTTTTTTCAGTAAGTAATAATACTAATGACTTCCAGTATACATTGAACACCCGCTATATGTAATGTCATTTACTTCCACAATAAGCATATAGAGCTATTGTGCATTTGCTGTAAATGCTTCTATCAGGTGAAAGCATCTAAATAATCACCCTGGTTATGCAGGCAATAAATTTAAATCTAAGTTAAAATTTTTCTATGACTATAAGTCTCTGTTTAGAATCTCTTAGCTTGGGACAGCTGGTGGCATGGTGGTTAAGGCGGCCCAGTCGCAGATAGCCAGCTGCACAGTTGGAGTGCTGGAACTGGTGGTTTGAAAAACACACTGGGCATGTTTGTCTCTGTATCTAAAATTCTGCAAGGAGGGATAAATGGAGAAAGGACTGTGGTATGACCAACCCCCATGGGAAGAGCTTTCTCACTTTCCCTCTCTCTTTTTCTCCAGTGAGTGCAAGCACCTTCTAGCAAATTTAAGAAAAGAAAAAAATGATTCTTGGTTTAATTATTTTATAGTCACAGATGAGGACTATTCATGAAGTCAAGGAAACTTAAATATCAGTATCCCTAACTTTAAGGCTCCTGTGATTGCTAGAAGTTGCCAAAAATCACCATCAGCAAAAATCATTATTTTTTATTGCCAGAGGGCACATATGCTTGCCAGAGAGAGAGAGAGAGAGAGAGAGAAAGAGAAAGAGTCTTCCAATGGGGAGAGGTCACGCTGCATTTCTTTTTCTCCATGCATTTCTCCATCCCATCAGGATTTGAAGCGTGCATGCACATGGACCCACTGTGTTTTTCCAAGTCACTGGGGCTGGGATTGGAGCCACATGTGGGATTCTGCTCCCAATACACAGGGCTTCACTGTTGCACTATGAGGTTACCCCCCTTCCCCAATTATTCTTAGTATTCTCTCAGTTGACACCTCAGTTGGGTTTCTCTCAAACTTACTCTTTATTCTCAGTTTGAGGCCAAAAGTGTGAGCATTGTGTGTGCTTGGTATGTGCTTGTGTAAGTCTTGGAGTCTAAAGGCAGGACCCTTAAGATTTGATGTCCAAGGCACCATATGAGGAAGTCCTTCTCACTCTCCAAAGAGACCAATCTGCCTTCTGTACTTTTTTCTGAGCCGTTCCTTGGTTGAATGGTGACCCTCTACATTGAGGGCAGGTCATTCCCCCATGTCCAGTCAACTCAGATGCACACGTTAATCTCTTATGAAAACACCTCATAGACAAACCCAGATTAACACTGTACCAGATTTGTAGATTCTCCTTAATCCAGTCAAGTTAACACCTAAAATTAACCCTCACACTCAGGAAGATCAGTTTTAGGAAAAAATACCTATGGAAATAGAAAGTCTGGATGTTTATGGTTTATGCTGGGTCTTTACATACCTCAGTTTGAAGACAACTGGTGTAGAGGATAGCTATTGGATCATTCTTTCTTCCCTTTCTCTCTTTCCATCATTTTTCTCCTTTCCTTAGGAAAATATTAATTTGCAGAAACAGTGTAGTGTTTTTCTCAGAAAGAAGATAAACATTATTTTTATCTTTTTCCATAATGTTTCCCATATTTAATAGTAAAATCAATTATTTTTATACTATGCAGACCACTTAAGTTCCTCTAGAAGTTAGTTCCTCTAGTAACTCAGGTCTAGCTACTATACTCTCTGCACCCTACCCCAGCCTCCTCTCTCAGAATGTCTTCTCGCATGCCTTCTTGGAATAGGAAGTGTCCATCACCAGGTCATACCCCCTACGGCTGGGGCTAGCCTTTGAAATGCTGTCTTGTAAGCACTTCCTCCTCCTTAGAGGACACCAGGGGAGATTTTATTCTTTCAATGACCCTCTGCAATTGGCTCAGTGGTGATCTCCATACAGATACGTAGACTTTCTAGCCTTTCCAATCCTTAGAACATGACTTTTTTTGAAATAAGGATCTTGCAGATGTAATTAAGTTAATGATCTTGAGACAAGGTCATGCTGGATTACCCAGGTGGGCCCTAAATCCAGTGACAAATGTCATAAGTGAGGCAGGAGAAGACACATGTAAAGAGGAGGAGGTGGTATGACCACAGAGGGAGTAATACAGCTAGGAAGAAGCCAAAAAACATGGAAGCACCAGAACCAGGAAGCAATAAGGAAGGATTCTCCCCAGAGCACTTAGCGGGAGAGTGACCATGCAGACACATGCATTTCCAGCTTTTGCCTTCCAGACTAGGAAAATATATTGTGTTTTAAACCACAACATTTGAGGTAATGTTAGTTTTCAAGGGAAATTAATACTCAAGCTAAAGAAATAATCGGGAACCAGCAGTTAGCGTAATGGCTATGTCACTGGACTCCCACGTAGTCGACTGTGGTTCGTGTCCTTGA
>NW_006159849.1:2853108-2859003 GCF_000334495.1 Tupaia belangeri chinensis
AATCAAATAAGCCAACTTTATCATCGTCGAATAACATTTGCATTATCATAAAGATTTGTGAAGGATTTGCTCTCAGGTACCTCAGGGGGAAAAAAAGTCCTTTCAGGGTGAGCCAGTTTTGACTTTGCTTATAAACTACTCACTGGTAGGATCTAAGACGAGCTTGGGGAACACCTGGCATTCTGAATGTGAGAGGGCTCAGCCCTGAGTCCAGGAAGGTCATAGTCATGTTTTAGAGGCTCCAATGAGTGCCTTGGGACATGTTATTGAAGGAGCCTCTTATTTTTATGACCAGATTCTGACTCATGACCTCCAGGCAGAATAGGTAGAACACTGCATGAAACTCGACTCAAGAGGCTGGGAAGCCTGTGAGTCGAAATATCTCATCTACCAGAGCTCTTTTTGCTAAACATGGTTAAAAATGCACTGATACTGTAAAATATAGTTGACTCTTGCTATTCATGGCAGTTATGTTCTGTAAGATTGCCACTAACCTTCCTAGGGGAGATGCAGGGTTAGGTTCCTACAAGCCTCTGCTCACATTTTCATCAATCCATCAATACGTAATGTTGGCTTGTGTGTGTTTCTGTTTACAGATACCTTTTTAAATATACACACTGATTCATTCATTTTTGAACCCACAGCAACAGCTTCATAACTCATGCCCGAATGACGCTTACAGAACACATGTATTTTCACCTTAAAATGTATCTCAGTCTTCTTGAGCTTAGGAACACTAGACAGTATTTTCAACACTATGTTCTAGGGGCATTTTATATAGCAAAATCACCAAGAACAAGCCCCTAAAGGCAAAACCTGTGGCACTGAATAGGCTGTGTAAAGAACAGTTACTTACAGTATGAGGGCTGGGACAAGAAGGCAGAGTGCAGTCTTGTTTGACCTTGGCTGGGAATGTGTGCATCCGGCCACTTGCTTTTTTACCATCCTGCATACATCACTAAGGACCAGGACAGTCCCACAAATATTGATTTGGGGGTTATAAATAAATTTTAGCAAGTAGGCAAATTCACAAGCATGGAACCCACGAATAGTGAGGATTGCTGTGACTGTTTAGTGGGCGAGATCACATGTGGATTATTACTTTTCTCTTGTAGTTTTTAGATAGGGTATGTGGACTTACTAGAGAAGGACAGAGAGAGACAGAGGGAGATGGGGAAAGTGAAAAATCCCCCCCTCCCCCAGAGGGGATGGCCACACTGCAATCCCTTCGCTTCCATTCTATTCTCAGGATTTAGGGCACACATGCCCAGCATGTCTTCCAAGCTGCCTAGTCTGGGATTCAAACTGCAGTCAGCCATGTGGGATCCAGCAACCTTAACCACCACCACTGATTGGCTTAGGATTATTACATTATTTTTAATTACTTCAGAGTAACTTCAAAAGCTTCATGATATGTAGAAATTGGTTATTTTACTGAGGCACATTTTTTCTTTCCTTTTTTTTTTCTCCCTTTGAGCACCATAATAAATAGTGTGGATACCCTACTACTGAGGAAATTAGGGGACAGAATAAGAGGCTGCTCTAGATGGCCCAGAGGTAAGGTTTGCCATCAGGCACTAAAAGGAGCTCGTCGGGGGTTGAAGAGCCTTGCCTCGATGTCAAGTTGCGTTGCAGTCCACTGACAGCTGGGGTTGCTCTTCATGGGAGGTGGGAGATAGGCAGAGAGACATAAGCTCACAAGGACCACACCTGCCTCCGGTCCTCCCTTTTCTCTCTTGATTCAATCCTGGTCTGAGGAAATCCCACTGGATGCTGAAGCTGAGCTGAGCTGAGGAGAGCAGGCTGCCATACGCCTCTGTAAGTGATGTTACCCAGAGCTCCTCTATGTTGTGCTATTTGGAAAAAGGAGAGTGTAGAAGACTGTCTCAAAGCTTTGAAGTCAGATTATATATGTGAAAAAAGGGCAATGCTTTTGATGTTCTACAGAGTCACATCAAGAGGTGGAGATGGTTGGGACCTCTCAGGGAAGTCAGATGTCAAAGATCCATCCTTCACTGCTGAGAGGACTTATTCTTTCTTGAGGAATAGAATTTGGAGCACGGCTTTGGTTTCCCCACATGTACCTTCTGACCTCCATTTAGTCTCCGTTAATGCCTAGTGACAAGACCTCTCCGTGGCACATGCTGAGACTGGCAGACTAGAGACTGTCCTAAGAGGACAAAGCCACCATTCCAAGCTGGAAACCTCTGTCTTCTCAGTAGCCCTTCTGAATTAATATGGGAAAGGCAAAAAAGAGGAGTTGGTGGCCCTGAAAGGACAATTCTATGACATAAATGAAGAGGTGGAGGAGAGGAATGGCTGTTAGAAAAGAGAAGTTTGGGATAAAGTAAAGACAGAGCATTGCATTCGGTGGTAGTTCAGACAGGCGATGTGAGTGAATTTACCTTGTATTCAGTACGGAGGTGAGAAGAAAAGATTCATTCAACTTTCTGCTAGTGCCTGTGCCAAGGAAATCTTCTCAGGAAAAGTATGGAAGTGAAACACATGAGAGTGAAAATTTTAGGAATTCTTAATCTTCTGCTTGAGATAGGAATAGGTGAGAAGAAAGGGAGCAAAAAACATTTTGAATATGTCTGTGCTTATAATTCTGGGGACTCATTAAGGTCTTGGGCTGTACCCATATAGAATACCAAGAAATGACTCTGCTAGCTCTGACGGTGAGAAGCAGGTACCATTCAAGGACTTAGTTCTGGATGTGAAGTGTTAGAGGATTTATGCCACCCCTAAGCTGTGCATTCGGACCCCTTAATCTTTGTGCTTGTTTCCTCATCAGTAAAAATGAAGATAGTATTAATATCTCTCACAGGGCAGTCGAAAGAAATAAGTGAATTAAGGTATTTAATATGCTTAGAACGTGTCAGACATATCCAAAGCACTCTGTGAGTGTTAGATGTCAGGACTGTGATTTGCTTTGCCATCCCAGATAGCCTCCCTTTGGTTATCTGTATATCCCTCATTCAGATGATACAGTCTTGATAAGGCGTTCGGTTCTCTGGCCCACACGGAAGCTGGGTAGACTTATCACAGCAAACCAGTCATTTTTATCTGAGCCATGCTGAGTCGGAGTTAGAAGAGAAAGAGCCCTGCCTTTCCTGAAAGGTGGTAAATTAGTGATTGTGTCCAATATACAGCTAAGGCTTGCCCATAAGACAGCAGTAAGACATTTGTTCTACCTTCATTGAGCCCTGAATCTAGTCATCAGTGAAGTATACACTGCCAGGTTTGTGATGAATCATCACGTGCTAATCTTTTCGCTTGAGTTAGCCTAGGTTTGGTTTTTGTCCCTTGGATTACAGTGGGAAACATTACCATTACTTTTTTTTTTTTTAAAGTGAAAGAGCGCGATCCATTTTTAGAGCATATAGAGGGGATACCACTAATCCCGAGATAGTGTCATCTTTGAGGTATTTTATGAGTCATCTATCATTCACATTTTAGGATTCCATAACACTTTTCTGGGTTCAAGTGTCCCGTTTGGGAACTCCAGTCCTAGACTCCAGGGCTTCTAGGGAAACAACTCCTAAATTCAGTCTCCTTCCTTAAGAACATGGTGTTCTCAGAGTCAGAATAGATTCACAAATGTTGACACCCCACACTCTCCCATCCGTTCTATCAGGAGGTCACAGACTGAGGGCACACAGAAATTGGTTCAGCATTTGAAGAAAAGGTCCGTTTATGGCACAAGAGTCTGAGTGTGGGGACACTTGTCAGAACAATTGCCTCCTCTTTCTAACCCTCTGCAGCAGAAGACCAACCTCTCTGAACCGAACACTAACCATGTGAACTGGACACCAGGGTTTGAAGCCTCTGTCCCTTGACGCTGGAGAAAAGCGTAGCTGCGGCAGTCAGGTCAACTGTGGGACAAGAATTCCTGTCTCTCCTGGCCCACTTCTAAGGAAATGACTCACAGCTTTCAATTCTGAGTTCAGTAAGGGAGAGGAAAGCAGTCGTTCGGGCTCCGTCTGTTGCCGGATTGTTCCAGGGCCACTTCACCGCGCGCTGCTGCTCCTGGGACCAGCTAGTGAGGGAAGAGCTCAGCGATGGGGAACCTTTGCTCCCACCTGGGTGTCAGTAGTCCCAGAACCACACAGAATGCCCACCATGCAGAGCGTCCCAGACTAGGCCACTTCCAAACGGAAGCCCAAGCCCAAAGACGGTCCCAGCGAACAGCAGGTGTCACCCTTCTGCTTCCAAACCCCAACTGCCTCCAGGTGCCTGGTGCGCTCTCCAAACTTGCGTATTCAGCACTGCCGCCCGGCGGGGTGGCTGGGCCCATCTGCTCGTCCACACTGCGCCCTGTGAGGTCCGAGTCCCGGCTTCTCAGCGCGCTTCCCAGAGGGATGTGGGGGGTGACGTGGAGGCGGCAGGTGCAGGCAGAAGCCAGCGGGCGTCTCAGAAGTCCATGGTTGAACTTGCAAGTGGAGGTGGGGAAGGTGGCACGCGCTCCCAGGTCCCTCCCCTTTCGCGCAGCGGTTTCTCCGAGAGCTGGAGCTTGGAGCTGCGCGGAGGAGGCACTGCTAGGGGTCCCGGCAGAGGCGCTGGGACCATGGCTGTGGCCCCGGCTGGGGTGGGGGTCCTGGCGCGCCTGCAGTGCCGAGTGCAACTGAGCTTCGTGACCGAGGAGCAGCTTTTCCCACCCCGGCAGCTCTCGCCCCCCATCCCGAAATATCTTCAACTGGAAGTTCACCCTGCTGGGGAGGAGGCAGACGCTACGGTGACTGACGGTGAAGTACTGGGCGCGACCCAAGCATCCGAGTCCTGCGGAGAAGTTGTGGCCTTTGTGCGTGCGTGTGAGAGTGTGTGAGCCCGGTCTGCGTGTGCAGGGGTGCATATATCCACTCAGGCGCTCAGAGATGCGGGAGTATGCACTTGGAGCGCTTGTGTGGGTGGGTGTGTGTGCCCCGATGTGCATGTATAGGGGTGCAGGTGTGCACGCTCTGAGCATGTGTCCACAGTGTGCGTGTGTTCTGGCGCTAGCACAGAAGCGCAGGTCGCGTTCTCGCAATGTCTCTGAGCCTGGTGTGCACCCCAACAACTTGCTAAATTGGCTACCTCTTCTGCTCTGAAAATGCCCAGATCCATCCTGTGTGTCATGATTCCTCTTGGAGAACTTTCAACTGCTGGGGAACAGGCTCTGAAAACAATTCAGTTTTGGGCCTTACTTTAGAGATGCCAAAATGAGATCCGCAGAAGTGAGATAGGAGGAGAGAGGCTTGCTATTTTTGCTCTCCCTTCCACCCCCAACCTTATACAGTGCACTTGTTTCCCGGTGGGTGAAGCTGTGAGGTTTAGGAAGGGCCAAGTGGGGTGAACACCAGCCAGTGAGCCCTCCATGTGGCACGACGTTTTGCTGTGAATAGGGACCTCCATGAATGAAGCGCAGTGCTTCCTAGAAAAGTGTCAACAACCAACATGCTGAGGGAGCTGTGGGTATGATAATGGAATGCTGCCTTTTTACTTTTTAATGACTATTGTATTATTTTTAAAAAATTGCTAGGGGGTGTCTCGACCCGGGGGGACAGCCGAACGGGTTTCCTGAGTGAAGGAGTGAGAGCCGGGGCAAGCAGCGTAGTGTTACAGCACGGAGACGACAGTGTCGTCTGTTTATTGTGGGCAGCACGGTACAGCACAGAGACGACGCAGTGTCACAGCTCTTAAGGGTCACGTTGTCTACTGTGAGCAGCCCGGAGACGGTGCGGTATCACAGCTCTTCAGGGTCGTCTGGAGACGATGTAGTGTTACAACTCTTTAGGGTCTCCCAGTTCGTCTGGTGACGATGCAGTGTCAGCTCTTCAGGATCTTCAGGGTCGTCTGGAGACTGCGCGGTGTTTCAGCTCTTCAGGCTCTTCAGTTGTCGTCTTCCTGGTCGTCGTC
>NW_006159849.1:2859131-2878822 GCF_000334495.1 Tupaia belangeri chinensis
GTGGGTTATGGTTGGTTGCTTTTGGACCAATCATGAGGTGCCGGATATGCAAATTTGAGGGATTCTAGTGGCCAATCAGAGCAAGGTTTCGAAGGTCAGGTTTTTGGAAGGGAACCAATCATGGTAATTGTTTGCTCTCTGAGAAACCTTGGCAGACTCGCTGGTGTGCAGCTTCCCACAAGGGGGTACATGCATCAGAGGGAGAGGGATAGCACACTCCATGGGGGTATGGCCACCCCCCACCCCCCAGTCTCCTCTCTTCTTCTTGCTGGCCCAGGGGAATGCGTCTAATCCTTGTGGGATCCCAGACCTTTTCAAGAATTCCATGAAACCTCTAGACTCTGACCCCAGAAAATGCACATACTTGCACACGACACTGTGTATAAATGCCATTGCCCGTGGCTCCTTTCCCCAGGCCATATTTAATACTTGGGTCTAGAAAGGGTAGACTGCAGAGCCTCCAAAGCAGCTGCAAGGCTCCGAAGACCCCTGGGGCTTCTTCCACCCTAACATCTGAAAATCTGAGTAGAGTGTTCAGAGTTCTGTGCTGTGGATTGGATCCAGTGGGAACTTCAACTTACAGGTCCTATCTTCTCACTCTTGAGTGGGACACAAGTTCAATGCTGTATTTCCAAGACCTTAAATGGTACCAGCCTTATAGTAGGCACTCAATAAATACTTGCTAATTATTTATTTTTAAAGGCACTACAATGTGTCCTTAACAGAGGCCAGAGGGGGAGGTTTGGGTATTTGTATTGCCAGAGGATATGTATACGTGCTCACACATGCCTGTGTGCTAGAGGAGGGGTGGGCGAGTGTGCGTGCGTGCCGAAGATCAGGGAGGAGAATGGAGGAGAAGGCATTGCGTCATAGCCAGTCCCCCTGGGGGGATGATTTCTTACTTTCTCTCTCTCTGTATCTGTCCGTCTCTCTCTGGTGAGCGTACATGCCCTAAGACAACAAATCTCTTTAAAAAAGGAAGAAAAGGAATGAAAGAAAAGAAATATCCAAGGCTCAAGGTTATTGGAGTTAGAGACTTCCCAGGGCATAACATATGACCTCATCTCTGAGGACACAGTTAGGCTGGGAAGAGGAGTAGGCGCTCCCTTCATGCAGCAAATAGAGCCCAAAGATGACCTCTGCCAATGCATTGGTCCAGACTACTGAATGTGGACAAATAATTAAACTGAAAGCAGGCAGTCATTGTCACAAGATTTTGATTAAATTCCTTGGGAAGGATGAACTTTGGGAAAAAGAGAAGTCATTCTCTAATCCTGTGTCTTCTATGCCTGGATATGGTTATTAAAGCTTGGTATGATTTTTCAAGAAAACCTACTCTGGAGTTTCTCTTGGAAGCGACTTATTTTACTAGATTGCTATCTAGAGCCCTGTAGATGGTGGCTAGGTAGGACAAGTTTAAAAAGAAGTTCTTTTTTTTTTTTCTTTTTTTGAGAGACTTTTGCTATAGGACACATGCACTCACCAGAGAGACAGAGAGAGATAAAGAGACAAAAAGTGAGAAATCACTCCGCAGGGGGGATGGCCACACCAAAATCCCTTCTCCGCTATTCTCATCATTTTGGGCACTCACACATCTGGTGTGAGTTTCAAGCTACAGGGTGTAGGACTCAAAACATGGTCAACCATGTGGGAGTCCATGACCTTAACCACTACGCCAACTACTGTCCCCCAAAAGAAATTCTAATGAATCAAAGAATTTCTATTAGAAGAAAGATCCTGGTGAATTCAAATATTGTATATTTATAGCATAATTTTTAACAGCTAGGATTTCTCCTGAGATAAAGATTGACCCAATCTCAATTTCTCAATCAATCTCTCTCTTTTTTAGTATTTACTCATTTATTTCTCCCGTGAGCAGAGAGATAGAAAAGTAAAGAGAGGAGGACCCTCCACAGTATGAGAGCATGCTGCAGTTCTGGTCCTCCAGTCTAACAGCCCACTGGAATTCGCATGTGCTTGAACTGCTTTCAGGCTGACCAATCAGGGATTTGACCCATGGGCCCCAATGGGAGATCCAGGTTCTCTTGAGCAGCATTATCTCTTAGAGAGCTGGCCCTCCAAATTCTTTAATGGACTTTAATAATGAGTCTAAACAATGTCCCTTGAGAAAAGCTATACTATTTTTTTTTGAGAGGTTTTTGCCATAGATTTTTGCACTCTCCAGAAAGACAGACAGAGACAGAGAGACAGAAAGTGAGAAATCACCCCCCAGAAGGGATGGTCATGCTGCAATTCCTTCTGCTCCATTCTCCTCTCAGGATCTTGGGCACACACACACACACACACACTCCCAGTGTGCGTTTAAGCCATTGGGTCTGGGACTTGAACTGTAGTCGACTATATGGGAGTCCAGCAACATAGCCATTATGCCAAATGCTGGTCCTAAGAAAAGCTATACTCTTTAGTAGCTCATTTCTAGAATTGTTAAACAAGTAAACTGAGGAGTAGTTCTGCTTGGATTCAAATCCTGGCTCTACCTCTTATTTGTTGTGCTCCATTTAGGGAATGATTTACCTTATTTAAGTGTCAGTGTCTTCACCTGTAATAAAGGATGATAATACACATTATGAGGATGAAATAAAATAATGTGTGTACCATGTATTGGACAATGCCTGGCATGTACCAAGAGCTCAATACCTGTTAGCTGTTACTTGGGACCAGCAGTTGGCATAATGGTTATGTTGCTGGACTCTCATGTAGTCAACTGTGGTTCAAGTACTGGACCCAGCAGCTTGGAACACATGCTGGGTGCATGTGTGTGCATGTACACATGCCCAAAATCCTGAGAGGAGAAGGGATTGTGGTGTGGCCATCTCCTTGAGGGGTGATTGCTCACTTTCTTTCTATCTCTCTATCTCTCGGTGCACACACACACCCTATAGCAAAAAACCTTTCTTAAAAAAGAAAAAAATATACTTACTTTCTGTCCCCAAAACAGCAGTTTCCTCAGGCTGTCTTGAGGTAGAACTAAACTGTTTCTTCTTTTTTAAAAAAGATGTTCCAAAGGAGACAAATCTGGTAAATAACTTAGAAAATTGGAACGATCTTTTAGATTCTGTATTTGACATGTAAATAATGTTTATTCTAATTTCAAGCTCTCCAGAACTGACAACAATTTCACGAGGCCTAACACATCAGGGAATCTAGCAATAATGGACTCTAGCTTGTGAACTCTGGGAAGATGTTTATTCTTTCCTTTTTTTTTTTTAAAAAAAAAAATATTGTTTGAATTCCTATCTTGCCAACAGCCTGCCTGAGAATGTGTTTAAGTCATTCTCCAATCCCCAGAGCCTTCCACAATACTAAGTATACAAGAGGCACCAAGAAATGTTTCTTGAATGAATCGGAGTTTTTAAACACGGTTTGAAAAAATTTGCTAACATAAAACTTAAATATATGAGCATTAAGAATGCAGAATCCAAGTTGCCCCCAAATGATTAAGATACTAGCTTTATTTATAATGTAGAGGGATGTTTTCAAATCCAGTGGAAAGGGGCTGGGTTGTGGCACGGCACTGTCCTACGAGGCTGGCCCACACTGGAAGGTTCCTGGTTCATGTCCAGAGACCTTCCTGAATGTACCAGGCATGAGTACCCATGATCCAGGGCTGGCTGAGGCTGCGGCCGATGGCACTGGGAGACACTTGCTGAGGGGGCCTTTCTCTCTCTCTGTCTCTCTCAGTCCTGGAGGAAAGAAAGAAAGAAACTTAAAAATGTTAAAAATGAAAATAAAGTGTATTAGTAGAAATGTAAGGTGTAGTAACGGCAGCAGGTCAAAGACGATTGTCATTGCAAAGACTGTTTCACCCAGTTCCCAAGAGGAGGGGTCTTGTGAGAAGCACCTGGGTCCATCAGGCAGTGGAGAGGAAGGGGAGAAGTGTGGGCCACATCCCTTATAGTGGTTTGTGCAGGGAATGAGTGAGGCTGGGTGCGCAGACTAGGGATCAGCTGTGAGAATGATGTCAGCAGGTCCAAGGTATAAGGGCTCTCTTGTCTGGTACCTGAACCCTGGGGTTATTAGGACAGATGGATAGTGGCCGAGAGTGTGAGAGCCCCGTGAAGGAGGTGGCTGGGGTACGGGCTCTCAGCTTCTTAGTCTGTATTTGATAGGCATGTTCCCAGAAGAGTGGTTTCCTATCTGTAATTATTGGCAGATCCTGAGAGGGGCAGGCTCTCCAGGAACAGCAAAGCCTCAGAAGTCAAAGTATCACAAAACAGAAAATGCAAAAAAAAGGTTAATATAAGGGAAAGACCTCCCTCATCCCCAACCCCCCCAAAAAGTACACAGGGGTTAGTGAGTATATACAGGGTAACGGTGTTGGAAGGCCAGTAGGTGGTATGGAGGTTAAGGTGCTGGATCCATGTGGCTACCTTTGCAGTAAGAGTCCCGGACCCCACGGCTTGAGACTCATGCCAGGCCCATGTGCGCGTGTGCCCAAAATCCCAAGAAGAGAATGGAGGAGAAGAGATTGTGGTGTGGCCATCCCCCAGGGGATGACTTCTCACTTTCTCTTTCTGTCTCTGGTGAGTGCACATTCCTTATAGCAAAAATTGAGGGGGAAAAAAATAATGGAAGAATAGATGTTGACTACCAAGGAGGGAGGGGCTGTGATAAGAACTTCAGTGTATGTGATAAGGAAAAAAATGTTGTTTTCCTACTTTAAGCATATCCAAACCAAGAACTGGAAAAGAAGGGGACATCAAAAAGTAGGAGATGGACGGGAACAGCAGTTAGCGTAATGGCTATGTCGCTGGACTCCTACATAGTCGACCATGGTTCAAGTCTCGGACTTGGTGGCTTAAACTCACGCCGGGCACGTGTGCATGCATGCCCAAGATCCCGAGAGGAGAATGGAGGAAAAGGGATTGTGGTGTGGCCATCCCCCCTGGGGGGGGATGTCTTGCTTTCTGTCTCTCTGTCTCTCTCTGTCTGTCTGGCGAACACATGCGCCCTATAGCAAAAACCTCTAAAAAAAAAAAAAGAGAGAGAGAGAGAGAGAGAGCTGGGGCCCCAAGACAGGGTTCTGAAATCAGTCACCTACATATGGTGTCAGCATCCAGCACTTTTTATTTAACCAATATTTACTGAACACATATTCTGTGCCAAGGTAATGGCTACGTCGCTGGACTTTCACATAATTGACTGCGGTTTGAGTCCTAGACCCGACAGCTTAAAACTCAAGCTAGGCGCATGTGTACCCATGACCCAAAGAAGAGACTGGAGGAGAAGGGATTGCAGTATAGCATCCTCCCTGGGGAGTGATTTCTTGCTTTCCTTTCTCTCTGTCTTTCTGGCGAACGCATAAGCCCTATGGCAAAAAAATCTCTCTCTCTTAAAAAAAATATGGAGATAAAGGAGGGAGGAGGTAGGGAGGCCAGTTTAGAGTATGCTCAAAAAACCTTCCTGAGGTAGTAATATTTGGTCTGAGGCAGGAAGAAAGGATGAAAGGAGCCAGTTAGGCAAAGAGCTGAGGAAAATATTGCTGGCAGGAAGAATGGCAGGTAGAAAAGCCCTGAGGTTTGGAAAGAGTTGGGATGTTGCAGGGACTACTGAGGCTGAGGCTTCGTCAGAAGGCTGGGGAGTACTGGAATTACAGTTAGGGTTCAGTTGTTATTGCAGCTTAGCAAACTACCCTAAAACTCGGTAACTTAAAGTAACTCCTTTGTAATATTCCTAAATTCTGTGAGTTAGGAAGCAGGTCGAGTCTGGCTGGGTGATTCTTTGTGACATTGGCTGAGAATTGAGTGCTACTCATTGGCACTCAACTGGTGGCTGGTCTGGTTTAGGGGCCCCAAGAATGCTTCATTCACCTGGGCTGTTACCTAGGTTTGTGTGATGATTCATTTTTTGTGTCAACTTGACTGGGCCACAGTGCCCAGATATGTGTTCAGATATTGTTTTGGATGTTTCTGAAAGATTGTTTCTTGGATGAGATTAACATTTCAATGAATGGACTTTGAGTGAAGCAGATTGCTCTCCATAATGTGGGTAAGCCTCACCTGATCAGCTGAAGGCCTTAAGAGCTCAGACTGACCTTCGAACAAGAGGGAATTCTGCCAGCAGGTGGCCATAGGACTGGAACTGCAACACAGACTCTTCTTTGGGTCTTCAACCTGACAGCCTGCCCTCCATATTTTGGGTTTTCCAGTTTCCATAATGCATGAGCCCATTCCTTAAAATAAATCCCCTTCTCTGTCTATAAGCATCTCCCTGGTTCTGTTTATCTTAAAACCATGACTATCCAACTGGAGTGACTCTAGGAGACTGCCAGTGGGGCGCCTATATATGGCCTGTATGTGGTTTGACTTCTTCCCACCATGGCATCCTCTGGCATGGACTTCTTCCATGGAGACCTAGGGTCCCAGGTGGAGTTTTCTAGCAGACAAGGCAGAAGCTGCGTTGCTCTTGGTGCCCCAGTGATGGCATCAACCACTATTACCTCTGTCATACTCTGTTGATCAAAGTAGTCACTAGCCTGCCCAGGTTCAAGAGGAGAGGATGTGGACCCCACTCTTTATGGAAGCAGTGTCAAAAATTGGGGACATTGTTTTAAAACTGCCACAGTGAGGCCAACCAGGTCATAGCACTTAGCATGTGCACACACATGCACACACTAAAGGGGTTTGGGGAATGCTGTAACAACCCTTCCCATCACAATTACTGAAAAAGCTGATGGGAGAGCTTAGAATTTGCTGTATACCACAATGTTCTTCATACTTCTTCACTTCTGATAGAACTTGTGCCCTCTCCTCAAAAACAAGACAAAGCAAATGAACAAGATCTGTATAGAAAAACACTGTGCAGGCAGACAGATCTGGAAGCCAGAGGGGAAGGAGTTGGGCTGGGCTGACTTCTGTGTCTCCCAAATGCATCAATCAGTGAAACCTGAAGGAAAGAATGGAGATTGGGAAAGAAGCCAGAATTGATATTGGAGCACAGTTTCTCAAAGGAGCACAGAGAGCATTTATGTTAGGAAAATTCTTCCCTTCGAGGGGCATTGTGGAATGGTTAACATCTCTGGCTTCTTGTCAGTAAATGTCAGCTCCCCAGTCACTGTGACAATGAAGAGCAACCTTCATGCATTGCTGACAGAACTCCCTTCACCTGGACATAAGGGACATAAAAAATGCAAAAGCCCCACCTCTTTTCCCACTAATAATCACTCAGAATATGCTCAAAAATGGTTCTGTCCAAACTCTGAAAATCAGCTCACTCACCTTCAGAAAAGTAATCCTTCCCTGAATATCAGAATCTTCCTTACAGACAGAGATAAATCCAAACATGCTGCCATTTATTCCCACAAACTGTATAGATATTGCTATACTAAAGAGTTGTTTAAAATGTGAAATACACTTCTTTCTTTCATTGCTATTTTACCCCAAACAACACTTTTATGGTTTCACTATATTTTTCTAAGAAAGATTTTAATGTGACTGAACTGAGACTTTCTGGTAGACCTGGTTTTGTGTCCCAGACTTGTGGAATGTATATCAATGAACAAAGAGAAAGTGTTTCCTTCTCCTGTCAAGCAGGAACAATCCCTTAAATGGGTGACCAATGAGAAACCCTTCAAAATCCTTGTGTGGCTTGAGTCTAAAGACAGAAGTAAAAAGATGAAAAGACCGGTCTTTTGGCCAAATAGACTCTTTAAGATTCACCGCCGTGCCCCTCCACCCCCCATTTATAGTAGTTGCATGAAGTTGTGGTTCTATATTCAGTAGTGATGCATAAACCTATGCCAGTATAGGTGGCCCACTAATGCTTGCAGTGAATGCTTAATTCACATAGAAAATAAAATAGACTTTGGGAACTTGTGACTAAGTTGGAGACAACATCATTATTCATTTCTCAATTTTGAGAGGTAATAAAAAAGTAAAGAGGTTATCGAGGCCAGAAAATCAAATGTTGTCAGAGAATGAGAGAGAGGGAACGTGAGAAAGCACCCCCCTTGGGGGATGGTCATGTCACAATCCCTTCTCTTCTATTTCTCCTCTTGGACTTTTGGGCACACACATAAACAGCATGCTTTTAAGTCACTGGGTCTGAAATTCAAGCTATGCAGTTGGCCTTGTGGGATTCAGCTGCCTTAACTATCACACTGCTGGTTGGCCAAACTTTGATTAATTTTGAAAGTCAGATGGAGCCAAAATTATTAAATAAAAATAATGCAAAGATATTTTGATAAGCAATTATAAAGGAAAGCTGCTACTTCCATGGGGCTTGCATTGTAGTGCTATCTGAACAGCAAACAACAGGACACTTTGTGCTGGACTTCCTACAGGCTTGTGAGAAAAATATGTTATAATGCTAATTTATTGTTTACAGTTCTCTCACATTCACATGGCCGACTGTAATATCAATTCTACTGAGGATCCTTTCCTCAGACCTTTTGATGTTCTGTTCCTTCTGCTCTAAATGCTACTCTACATTTGTATCCCCATCCTGGCCCTTTGTACACTTGAGTCCTCTCACCCTTAGCTCAGAGTTTGGAAGTTACTTTTTCAGAGAGTTCTCTTTATTGTGCTAAGTGCCCACAGCTTCTACTGCATTCCACGGCCATATTTCTCAAGCCCTCTTTCTTTCAGAGCAATTATTCCAACTTGTAATGAGAAATAAAACTATTCAAAAAAACTTTATCCTTGGGGCCAGCAGGTGGCATAGTGATGAAGGTGCTGGACTCCCACATGGCTAATTGCACTGGAACTCCCAGGCCTGACAGCTTGAAACACACTGGGTATATGTACATGTGTGCATACCCAAAATCCTGAGGGGAGAATGGAGGAGAAGGGATAGCAGCATGACCATCCCACCTGGAGAGTGGTTTCTCACTTTCTCTCTCTCTGTCTCGCTCAGCAAACACACATGGCCTATAGCAAAAATCTCTCTCTTTCTCTCAAAAAAATAAAAAAAAGTTTACCCTTGATTAAAATTGAAGTTAGAATCACCAGCTACAAGAGTATTGACTGATACTGGCCAGCAGTTAGCGTAATGGTTATGTCACTGGACTCCCATGTAGTCGACTGTGGTTCAAGTACTGGACCTGGTGGCTTAAACTCACACTGGGCACATGTGCGTGTGTGCCCAAGATCCTGAAAGGAGAATGGAGGAGAAGGGATTGCGGCATGGCCATCCTCCCTGGGAGATGATTTCTTGCTTTCTGTCTCTTTGTCTCTCTCTATCTTTCCAGCGAGTGCATGCACCTTATAGCAAAAAAAAAAACAGTGTCTCGCCCATAATTGCAAAAAAAAAAAAAAAAAAAAGAAAGAAAGAAAGAAAGAAAGAATATTGACTGAGAAACCTTGTGAGGAAGGGAGGGAAGGAGTAGACCTAAATGTTTTGGAAAGTGTGAGTGAGAAGATTGAAGTATGGTTTCCAGTTTGGAACTGTAAAGGAAGAAAGAATAAAAATCATGAGACCGGTCAGTGAAAGGACTCTTTAGGTCAGAAGGTTGCATATTATACATGTTGGGATCACGAAATTGATTGGTCAGTCTCTTTGCTAAGAAGGGCGAAAAGTTTTGCTTTTAACTATAGAAAGCTTGTTATTATTGCCTAGGAAATTTAAGTTGATCTTGAGGCTACTATGATGACTGAAGAGCTTGAATACATATTTGTTATAGAAAACTGTATTCACTTACCATATGTTTTAAAAAATTGCATTTTTTAGAATGTTTGTTGTAGCAAATAGGTCCATTCACCTAGTTGTGTTGTACACCACAACACAACTAGCTTACTAACATTCCTCAGTAACTCTCCTCCTATCAGTGACAGGAATTCTTTCTCTTAATTGCCAAAGGACACATACACTTGTCAGAGAGAGAGAGGGGGACAGGGAGAAAGCACCCCCAGCCACCTGCCACAAGGGGGCAAAGGCACACCGCAACCCCCTCTCCTCTGTTGTTCCATCTTGTCTGGATTTAGGGCGCACATGCATACATGTCTAGCATGTTTTTCAAGCTACCAGGGCTGGGATTCAAGCTGTCTTTGACTATGTGGAATCTGCTTCCCCTAACCATTAGGTTACAGGGCTGGCCCAAGGAAGTGCTTTTTTAAATTTATGCATGTAACTTATATCTATTGCCTATATACTAGAGATAGGCATTATTCAAAGCACTGAGGACATAGCAGTGTGTTAGTTATCTACTGCTGTATTAGAAATAGCTACCAACTTAGTAGTTTAAAACAAGGTTTATTATTTTACGGTCTGTGGTCCAGAATCTGGGTATAGCTTAGCTAGGTTCTCTCTTTCACAGTCTTTTGTAAGCTGCAATCAAGGTTTCAGCTGATGCAGAAGTTTTATATAAAGAGTGGATAGGGACCAGCAGGTGGCATAGTGGTTAAGATCCTGGACTCCCATGTGGTTTACCGTGGTTCAAGTCTTGGATCTGGTGGCTTTAAACTCACACCAGGCATGTGTATGTGTGCACCCCAAATCTCATGAAGATAATAGAGGAGAACGGATTGCAGGGTGGCTAGTCCCCCTGGGGGATGATTTCTTGTTTTCTGTCTGTTTCTCTGACAAGCAGCATGTACCCTATAGCAAAATTCTCTTTCGAAACAAAACAAAACAAAACAAAAACAAAAAAAAAACACAACACAAGAAAACGAGTGGATTAGGGAAAAATCCTCTTCTAAGTTCACTCATGTGGTGGTTGACTTAATTCAGTCTATCAGTGTTTGTTTACTAAGGGTCTGGATTCCTTGCTGGTATTTTTCTGGAGGCCACTCAGTTCTTTGGCACGTGGCCTTGCCCAACATGGCAACTTGCTTCATCCAAGCCAGCAAGAGAGAGAGCCTAATCAAAGTCTCAGTCATAGAGCCTGTGGAAGTGACACCTCACAGCCTTTCTTGGGTTCTGTTCATTGGTCACCAACCCAGTCCACACTTGAGGGGAGGGCATTACACGAAGACGTGAATCCAAGAGGAAGAGGGGTCATTGGGTACCATTCTAGAGTCTGCCATGGGCAGTAATCTCAACAAAGTTGCTGCTTTTATGGAACTTGAATTTAGTACAAAAGCATGAGCTTTTGTCTGTGCTGGACTTCCTACAAGCTTATCAGAGAAAAATGTTTTGTGTTTCTAACAGATTCATTGCTAAATACAAAGGGAGAGTCTTTTTCAAATTGGTTAGCAGATACGGTCTTGTCCTGAAACTCTCACGTTGCCTGCAGTGAAGTTGCAGAATTGAAGAGTGTACGTAAAAGTCTTGTTTGTGAACATTTCTCAGCAGAGCTGCAGTGATCAGTGGAATGGAAACTGGATGCTAGTGCATCTTCCGCTTCAAGATCCAGTCATGTTCTTTGCATAGTTGGATGTAAAGGGCTCTGTTCATGAAGATGGACCCGACTGTGGCAGTTTCTATGTAGTTTTTTTCAGTCTACTTTCTCTCACGACTTTATGAAGAGGTTCAGCTATCTTTTCTTTTTTTGTGGTGAAGACATATATCAAAGGGAAATTTTGCCTTGTATTTAAGTTTAGACACTGAAACACTCTTATTAAGTCACTCACAGTGGAGACGAACTTAGCTATTGCAAATATTAGAAGTTGTAGCGAAGTTTTACAGAGCAGAATGAAGACATGAATACAAAGCAGGAAAGAAGAAAGAAGGAGAGAAGCAGGATAACAGGAAGGAAGGCAGGGAGGGAGGGATGGAGGAAGCAGGAAGGAAGAGAGGGAGGGAGGAGGAAAGGAGCTGGAACTCTCACGAGATGTGTTGTCTTAGAGGACTCACTAGTGCATCCTGTGGACGTTGCTGTTTTCCATATTGTTTTACTGAAAATATACTTTGTGAACTTTGAAATTTATGTAGTCAAGGGTTTAAAATTTATATTATAAAAGACTTGAAGATAGACTCCATTTGGGCTTGAAAGAACACTCGTATCTTGGCTTTTGAATGTCAGAAATCAAAATATTAATAAAAATCCACAAATTAGAATGGGTAAGAGGAAAGTCAACCTATTAATAAGTAGAATACATTGTTCTTAGCCTCACTAAGTCTCGTTAATGACAATGCAGATCCCAAGGTATTAGTAAATACTGCAAATTAGTGTGAAATACTCTGCTATGCTTGGAGAGAGACAGAGGCACAGTTCAGGAACCAGCCTTAGACACGAGGAGGAAGGAGGGCGGAGATGCAGAGCCTGTTGGAGTCCAGGGTCTGAGTTCTCATAACAGTTCTCTGTGTTTGGGAAAGCAGAGTCCGTGTAATTACTTCATGGATTTCTTGTGGCTACAGATGATTTTTTTCCCTTACAAAGATGCTTACTTCTAGTTTTATGCTTTTTTTTTTCTTTCTCAGAGAAGAAAGTTCTACTGCCCTGTTTCCACAGATGACAAATCCTTCAGGACAGGTCTGTTCCCTTGGATTTTAGAAATATCAGACCAGAAGAGCAAAGAACATGTCAATTACAGGCACTGAGTATGAATTGCCTAAGCTGTAGACTAGTAACAGTAGAGGAAATTGAAGTTAAGAAAGATAGAATGGGGTGGGCAGACGGTGACACAGTAATAAATGCCATGCTCTAGAGGCTCACACACATGAGAAAGTTCCAGGTTCATGTCCAAAGACCTCCCTGAACAAGCTGAACACACACATGCCCGTGATCCACCTGTTGGGGTGACCTCCCTCTCTATCTGTCTCTCTTGTTCATGGATAGGTAAACCTTGAGGAAAAAAAAAGAAAAAAAGAGGGAAGTGGAGCAAACTTACAGATGCACTCAGCTAGTATACAGAGAGCTAGAGCTGGCCCTCAGTCCTCCCAATGCCCAGTTCTATTCCTTCTCTGCCAGTCTCCTTAGAGAATATTTAGAATTCATCTGCTTAGCCAGCTTATATGATTCTTATCTCTCGTACTCATGAGTCATTGGGATTTTTCTTTTCATTTACTAAAGAACTGCTTCCCTGAGTCTTGAAGCTTACTCTATGTATGTATATGTATGTGTGTGTCCAGAATCCAGAGAAGAGGATGGAGAAGGGACTGTGGCATAGCCATCCCCCTGTACCCGGGGAGTGGGGAGTGGTGTCTTTCTCTCTGTCTCTCTCTCTCTCCAGTGAGTACATGTGCCCAATGGCAAAAATCTCTCTTAAAAGAAAGGATATGATCTTTTGATGTCCCAGTTAGAGTGGTAATGAGTTTTCTGGTGTTGAAGCATTTCAGTAGTGCCACCTGCTTTCTTTGCATATCTCCACATTCTGACTGGTTCTTCCCTATCTACTTCTTTAAGTCGAGGATTATGTCTTAGTTATTTCTGTATGTGTAGGAAGATATGCAAGAAGGTCTGGTTCCAGTGAGTATAGTAATGCAGCTTCCAGGGCAGAGAGTCTGTCTTTCCCTTGGAACAAATAATCCTGGAATTTCTATCAGATTTACTCAGTCATTATTACAGTGAGTGGATTTGTCTGTAACCTTTCTTATAAATTAGTTTTTCTTTGCTTTTTATTAGTTAATTTTGTTCTTCTTGGAGCAAACTTTTTCTCATCAGACCTGTGTGGCTGAAATTCAATAATATGATAAATGAAGGGAAGCCATTGAGCTAATTTGCAATGTCTACTTCAGCAAAGCATCATTTAGTGTTATTTTTTTAAAATTTATTTATTTACATTTATTCACTGTACATCATTACAGCACACAAAGTGAGATTTTCCATCCATAGTACACTGTATATTGGCTCAATCAAGCACGTGAACATACATGTTATCATCAACAAATAATTTTCCATTTCTTGTTTCTTGTATGTTTTGCCTTTTCTTTTTTTCTCATCCTTGATTCCCTATCTCTTACCCTCGGCCGTCTCCCACTCTCCTCCCACACTGTCTCTGGTATCTATGTTTGCTCTCTATACTTCCCCCCTCCCCCACATTTTATTGAGTCACTAAAGACCTTAATTAATCTATATATTTTTCATAGCAAGCACAGCTGATATATACATTTCCATGAACACAAGGCAAACTTTAGGCAAAAGCCTCAGTGAGTAGAATGAACATCCTATATAGTAGCACCTAGCTGGGGCTATATATCTTACTGCAGGCATCGAATAGGTAGTGTTTTAGGAATAATCTTCAGGTTTCTTCCATTCCTTCCTTCTCATTCTCTTCTAAATGTGTTGCTATGTATGCTTGTCGTTAGCTCATTTCACATGGGCCGAAATATATTTGTAGGTAACTGCCATCTCTCAAAAAAGTCCTGTTTTTTTTTTAACTTCAAAAACTTTATGTACTATTACTAATATCTTAATTTGCTATAGGGCATGTGTGCTGATCAAAGACAGAGAGAAAGTGAGGAAGCAAGTCACCATTTCCAGGATGCAGACCATGGTCAGCCATGTGAGAGTCCAGTGCCTGAACCCCCACACCACCTGCTGGTCCCAGTCCTACAACTTTTAACAATTAACATTCCTTCAAAAGCCAGAGAAGACACTCTTCTCCATGGAGCTTAGATCTCAAGCAATGAAGTACTTCGGAATTTTTGGTGCTTAACACTAACCTTTAAGTAAACCCTTTTCAGTGTAGTATTTGTCATTGGCAAGTAGGAAGATGATGAAATTTATGTCATTTAAATTATTTCTACCAATTATTTCCAACTATTTTTTTATTTTGTTTATTTATTTTTATACATTCAATCATTATGTATCATTACAGTTTGCAAAATGAATTTTCTGAGCATGAATACACTGTACATTAGTCCAGTTAAAGACACTATTATATACTTTATTATCAACAGGTAATTTTCCATTTTTGTATTCTTTAAATGTTTTGCTTCTTCGAACCAGCAGATGGCGTAATGGTTAGATTGCTGGGCTCCCACGTGGTCGACCAGAGTTTGAGTCTCCACTGGTAGCTTGAAACTCACGCTGGGCAAGTGTGCATGGATGTCCAAAATCCCGAGAGGAGAGTGGAAGAGAAGAGATTGTGGTGTGGCCACCCCCTTGGGGAATGATTTCTCACTTTCTGTCTCTGTCTCTCTGGCGAGTGCACATGCCCTATAGCAAAATCTCTCTTAAACAAAAAAGATTTCTAAATCAAGAGTAATCTCTTCTATCACGATAGTTAAATATGGTTGATTTACTAAATTCCCTCCCTCTCCCCCAGATACTGCCATAGGATAAGGTTATTTGTCCTTTGCTGATTGTAGAATTGCAAATATGCTCTCTTGTTTTTAACTCCCTTTATTTAGCTTGTGGCTTTCAAAGAGTACCTGTTTTATACTGCTCTCCTTAAGCATGAACTTCCCCAGGCTGTGTCTGAATACAATGTGTGCAATGTTAAGTTCCTCCAGGTTGTCAGTTTCCTGACTTACCAGATCATCATTTTTTCTTCAGCATTTTCATTCTTATGATAAACTTCCTCTTCATGAGGATGGTTTGAGATCAGTATCAGTCCTGCTGCTAGGCTTTCCTGCTCTGCTCTTTGCAATTTCTCAGAGGTTGCTGTGGCACTTCACAAGGGCTTGTGGCAGGAAAGCAAGAGATAACTCATTGGGATTTGGTGTTTATTTTTGTAGTTGCAGGTTAAAGCTTGAACATTATTTGTCTTGTTGCTATGCTGAAAGACTTTTAGTTCTTTTTATTATTTATGTTTGGGAGGGAATGTTGGTAGAATAAGAGTTATACTCTCACGATTACTTCATCTATCCATCAAACTAAAATGTTTATAGATTTTGCCACCACATAAAACATTTATAATGGCTGTCATCTGAGAGCTCTAGTTTTTCACCCGTATTATAATACATAGCCCAAAATATGCTTACTCATTTTCTAGTAAATTGTTGTATACTGATATGCTTGAAATGGCATGGAGAGGCTGAGTGTCTTAGGATCACAGAAGACTTGAGTGTTTTTGACTCTTTCCAAGAAGATGCCCACTGCACCACCAACCCACCCCCAGCTTCCCGGTAGTTAACTAGCTGAAGGTGAAAGTGTGAGACAAAAAGGAAAAGTAGAATGTTGAGGAATAGTTACATGGTACCTAAGTGTCCAAAAAGGGACTTCAGCTGAGCAGAAAACATGGTGTTTGATAATTACTCTGAGAAGGTTGTTATAAAGAGATGGGGATGGGTTTATATTTCTTTAGATTACTTCCACTACTCTTCCTGTCATGCCTCAGTTCCTCTGGGCTATATGCCTTTTGTTTCATTGTGTTCATATTGGGTAATGGGCATTTTCGATAGAAGTTTTATTTTATGAATTTAAGAGATGGCAGATAGAGATAAAATAACTGGATTTTTTTTTTTTTTGGAGAGATTTTCACTGTAGGGCGCGTGCGCTCGCCAGACAGACAGAGAGAGACATAGAGACAGAAAGTGAGAAATCACCCCCCAGGGGGGATGGTCACGCCGCAATCCCTTCTCCTCCAATCTCCTCTCGGGATCTTGGGCACGCACGCACACGCGCCCGGCTGGATATTTTTGATTACTGGCAAAGTGGTATGATGGTGCATGCAGAAGGGTGCCTAGTGAGCAGCATTATGGGAAAAAGAAACCAAATGAAATATTAAGCAAGCATTTTGGGATGTGAAAAAACACTTTAAAGTAGAAATTTCAAACTAGGAACATAAATGGACACAAGACAAGAACAAAAGTAAGAGTAAATTAAATTCAGGAAAACAAAATAAATCTACATCATATAAGAAATGAAGACTAATTTTAAAAGTCCCTAAGAAATATGCATTTAAAGTGAAAACTTAATAAAGGCCTCAATAGCCTTGGAAAATAATTGAGATGATAATTTTAAAAATTAGATTAAAAAAGAAAAAGATTATAAGAGAAAGTGTTTGAAATAATATGTAGGCAAGGTTGATCTAATTAGGTATAATTGGAGTCTCTGAAAAAAGATATATGAAACAATGGAACTGATTAATATTTGAGACTATAATTAAAAATGACTTAGTGTCAATAAGATCAGAATCTACATACTGAAAGAGCTCAGAGAATATTGAGCCATAACAAAAGCCTATCTGAGTAAAAGTATTAATCTTTATAGATGTCCAAAAGTTCTCACAACTATAAAGCAAAAGACAAAGTATCTTACAGAGATTATTAGGCTGATTTTAGGCATTCAGGAACTACATAATGCTTATTGTTCAAAAACCAGAAACAAATTGCACCAACGGTAGAGCAGCATGGTTGTGTTTTATAAATATGTAAAAGCCCTTCTTGACAATTGACTAGAATCCCACTAAGGCATGAGTGGATGATTTTCGGTAAGAGGACTGATGATGAGAACTTGATGTGCTTAATTATGTAACACCAAATCAAATGGGGATGATGAGAGAAGTAGAATATGTTTTGTGATATATGTTAAAGAAAATGCACTGATCGATAAAAATGCAAGAGTGAAAATGGACAAATTAAATTTCCAACTCAAAATGGCATAAAAATGTCAAAAAATAAACCAAAAGAAAGGAAAAGGAGGAAAATAATAAACAGAAATAGATATAATTAATGAACCAAAACTCAGTCAAAAATGAACAAAATATACAAACCTCTAACTACTCTAATGAAAAATAAAAGGGAGACAGCACAAATATTTACAATAATAATTGGCAAGGAGGACATAATCATTGAAACAGAAGAATATTAAAAAATTATTAGAGGGACCAGCAGTTAGTGTAATGGCTATGTCGCTGGACTCCCACATAGTCGACTTTGGTTCGAGTCCCGGACCTGGTGGCTTAAAACTCACACCCAGTGAGTGTGCTTGCGTGCCCAAGATCCCGAGAGGAGAATGGAGGAGAAGGGATTGTGGTGTGGCCATCCCCCTGGAGGGTGATTTCTCGCTTTCTGTCTCTCTGTCTCTCTCTGTCTGTCTGGTGAGCGCACACATCCTATAGCAAAAATCTCTCAAAAAAAATATTAGAGATTCCTTTGCCAACATGTGTGCCAATAAATTTGAAAATGTCTCTATGTGACATGGACAATGTATGGAAGAAATTGAGTCTGGTGGAGAATTTACTAGTATATAGCCAAAGGAGAGGAAATCAGTATGTTGCAAAGATATTTATGCCCCAGTATTTGTTGTATCAATAGCAGTCTTCACCAATAGTCAAGATATGGAAGCACTCTAAATAGGTATCAACAGACAAGAAGATAAAGGAAATGTGATATATATACACAATGGAATACTGCCATTAAAAGGACAAACTCTCATCATTTGAGGTAAAAAGGGTAAGGCTGGAGGACATTATGTTAAGTGAAATAAGCAGGAAGAGAGAGAGAAATACCAGATGTTCTCCTTTGCATGTGGAAATGGAAAACAACGACCTCATAGAAGAAGAGAGATGAATGCCTACTCAGTTCTAAGAAGGAGGGTGAGAAGAGAGGCATGTTGAGTAATGGCAACAAAATTACAGGTAGATAAGAGGAATGATATCTAGCATTACATAATTTAGTAGGGAGAATAGAGTACACAGTTTACTGTATATCTCAGAGTACTTAAAAAGAGGATTATGTATATTCCCCAGACAAAATAATGGCAGATGGTTGAGATATAGGTACGCTAGTTATCCTAACTTAATCATTACATACTGTGTTTTTATACTGAAAATTTACATTGTACCCCCACAAAAATGTACAATTATAGCTTAATATTCTTTTTGAAAAGCAAGTGCACTAATAACAAAGCAATTAGAAAATTATTGTCAATATTACTTATGAATATTGATACAAAGTACTTAAAATTGTCAGACAGTAGGCCAGAAGGTGGTGTGAAAGTTAAGGCGCCAGGATCCCACATGGCTAACTATGTGGCTGTGTGATGGAGTCTCAGGCCAGCAGCTTGAGAGTTATGCCAGGCACATGTCCATGTGCACCCAAAATCCCGGGAGTAGAACAGAGTAGAAGGAATTGTGGTGTGGCCATCCCTGCAAGGCTGCAGAGGGGATGTAATTTCTCTCTCTTTTTCTCCCCTCCCTCCCAGTCCCTGGCAAATGCATATGCCCTATAATAAAAACATAAAATTAAAAAAGGAAAGGAAAGGAAAGGAAGCAAGGAAAAGAAAAAGAATGAATTACGAGACAAAATCCAACACTATAATAAAAAACAGATAAACTGCCCCGACCTGCGGGACAGTCGAACAGTTTCTCTGGGGGAGAGAGGAGTGAGAGATGGGACAAACACATGCACACACACTACGAGGTGCTGATCAAGTCATCTTCTTCTGTCTACTTCCGTTTATTGAGGAAAAATGGCAAGTTATATACAGCTGGTGGGAACCAATTGGTTGCCCAAAATGCAAATGAGATAGAACAGCATGAACCCATCATTGATGTGGGTGGACCTCTCCCGTTGCCTAGAAACCCAACCACTTCCCGGGAGAACAGTTGGTCACATGATTTCTGAGAGACGGTTTGCTCAGTGAGGAAGTGAAGCCTAATGGTTTCCAAGATGGTGGATAGCACAAGATGGCAGATAGCTCAAGATGGCTTCGTATGCAGTGCCCACCACAATCAGCAAATAATTTTCCAATTCTTATGTCTTATATACTTTGTTTTTTGTTTTGCCATCCTTGATTCCCTATTTCTCACCCTCTGCCATGTCCCACCCTCCTCCCACATTGTCTCTGGTATCCATGGTTGCTTTCTATGCCTTCCTCCCTCCATTTAATTGATTTGCTAATGAACTTAATTAGTCTAACTATATCCAATAGCTAGCACAGCTGATGTATACCTATACATGAA
>NW_006159849.1:2880293-2880593 GCF_000334495.1 Tupaia belangeri chinensis
GTTTTTGTTTAGATGAGCATTTTGGGTTACTGCATGTGGCAGTCTTTGTTTCTAAAGTTTTTTGTTCAGATGGCCATTTTGGGTTATTGCATTTATCGGCCTCAGCCTCTAGGATTTCCTCCTCTGAACTAGTTGATAACTCGTTTTTCTTTGGCTCTTGTAGTGCCTTAAGATTGTTTTTCTTTTTTTGTTTTTTGATTTTTTTGGGTTTTGTCTCACTTTTGGGGCTTTTAACTTCTTCCTCACTATCTAGGGAAATAAGATCCTCTCCCTGTTCTTTTTCAATTTTAGAATCCTTGG
>NW_006159849.1:2880954-2899211 GCF_000334495.1 Tupaia belangeri chinensis
GGATATTTTATGCTGACTAAACTTTTGTCCCATTATTACCCATACTTAAAATAAAACGTAAGTAAATACTTACCAGGACGTCTTCTCTTCGTCCTTCTATATTTTTTGCTGGCCTTTCTCAGGACGAATCTCTGCCGTTCCCTTCTGTTTTCCGCTGGCTTTTCTTGCTTGCTCTGCACTGGAGCCTTCCTCGGGAGTTCTTCACTGGATCCCTCCTACCCAAGTCCGTGTTCAGGTGCCAAGTGCCCCAACCTGCGGAACAGTCAAACAGGTTCCCTGGGGTAGGTAGTGAGAGATGGGATAAACACACACACACACACACTATGAGGTGCTGATCAAGTCGTCTTCTTCTGTCTACTTCTGTTTATTGAGGAGAAATGGCGAGTTATATACAGCTGGTGGGCACCAATTGGTTGCCCGAAATGCAAATGAGATAGAACAGCATGAGCCAATCATTGATGTGGGTGGATCCCTCCCGTTGCCTAGAAACCCAACCACTTCCGGGGAGAACAGTTGATCACATGATTTCTGAGAAATGATTTGCTCAATGTGGAAGTGAAGACACTAATGGTTTCCAAGATGTCGGATAGCTCAAAATGGCTTCCGTGCAGTACCCGCCACAATAAACCAAGATTAAGTGAGATATATTCCAGGAATGCAAGCTCAGTTCACTTTTAGGAAATCCAGTAAAATAATACATTATGTTCCCAGACCAAAGAAGGGAAAAAAAATTGTGTTTGTCTCCAAAGGAGCTCCAAAATTCACAGTCAACTTAATAATAAATATGTAACTAATTTTAAAGCCAGCATCTAACTTAGGAAAACAAGGGCACTTCCACTGAGATTAGGAACAAGAATAGAAGGCCTAATGTCTTCCCTACTCGCAACCTGGTCTTAGTAGAAAAGTCAAAGCAATTAGAGGGTAAGAGTGGAAAGGAAGAAATAAATTATCTCTATTTTCAGATGATCAAATCATGGACCTGGAAACTCCTACAGAAACAGTGGTAAACGTTCTCAAATAAGAGTTTAGTAAAGCATTGGAATATAAAATGATCATAAGGAAATTACTTGTTTTCAGATATAGAAACAATAATTTGACAACAAAATGATACAGAAGCCCTATTTAAGTAGCAGCAAAGTTTATTGTTTTAATTGCTGGAGGGTGCACACATTTTCCAGAGAGCGATAAAGAGACAGAAAGAGGAAGAGGAAGTATTTCCCAGTGGAGCCTGGTCATGCCTTAATACCTTCTCCTCCAATACTTTATTCTGTTGGGATTTGGGACATGTGGGAAGCTGCTGGGTTTGGGATTTGAACCATGGTTGGCTATGTGGAATCCAGCTCTCTTAACTAATAGGCTATAAGGCCAGCCTGCACAGAAAGTTAAATATTTGAAATTAATTAAACACTAAATTTTAAAAAAGCAAATTAAGGTAATATTAAAAACACTCCTGAAACACACTGTCCCTTGTCTTGGAATGGGTAACTCATGTCATAAAGATGTCAGTTCTTTCTCAGTCTACTTATAATATAATGCAATATAGAATACCAACAAGCTGTTTTTTTTAAAAGAATATAGAATCAGATAAGTTGATACTAGAATTATTATGGAACGATAAATAGCAGGAAAACACTCAAAAGAATAGCTATGCTAGAAAAGTAGCCCCGTTATACAATAAAGCACACCACAAAGCCTTTATAATTAAAACATGAAGTGACAGACTGATCAATGAAATAGAATAAAAGGTCCAGAAATAGATTACAAAATACCTGGAAATATCATATATTATAAAGGTGTCATTTCAAATCAGCAGAGCAAAAAATGGACTTTTAAATAAATGGTTCTAGGACAATTGGGGATTAGCCATTTGGAAAAGATAAAATTAGATTCATAACTCACATCACACACAAGAATAATCTCCAGGTGGATCAGACATCTAAATATAACAAATAAAATCATTTAAGTATCAGAAAAAGATGCATGTGTCTTCTTTTATGTGTGTGAAGGAACAGGCTTTCTAACTGGCATTCGAAATACTAATGCAATAAAATCATTAATAAATTTTACCACATAAATATGTTTGTAATTCAAAGCATAATTGACAGAGTAGGAAAAAATTATTTTCATATATATATATATGAAAACGCTAAGAAAAGGCTAAATTCCTGTAGGAAAATGTGCAAAAAATATGAACAGGCAATTCATAGAAAAAGATATGCAATGGCCTTTCAGCACAGGAGAACCTCACTTTCATGTAAAAATTAAAAAATAAAAGTATACCAAGATGTCATTTTTTTTCTAGCCAGTTGGCAAAAACTAAAGTATAGGGGCTGGCAGGTGGCATGGTGGTTAAGGGCGCTGGACTCCCACATGGCTGACTGCAGTTCAAGTCCTGGACCTGGTGGCTTGCTTTCTCACCTTCCCTCTCCTTCTCCCTCTCCCTCTCTGGTAAAATTAAAATAAGCAAATAAAATTAAGTTTAATAAAATAATTAAAAAAAACCCTAAAGTATAATAACACGTTGTGGCTTTGAGGCTGTGATGAACAGGCACTCTTACACATTGGTGGTGAAGATGAAAACTGGTACCAATAAAATTAAGTTTAATAAAATAATTTTTAAAAAACCCTAAAGTATAATAACACGTTGTGGCTTTGAGGCTGTGATGAACAGGCACTCTTACACATTGGTGGTGAAGATGAAAACTGGTACCATCCTTATGAATGAGAACTCCTCTCCAAGCTGAGGCACCTCTATTCCAGTTGTCCTAAACCAGGTGGGCAGTTTCGGGGGTTTTCTCTTGCCTAAACTCCACTTAAGGAAATTCTGGGACCAGAAAAAAAAAAAATGAGGGTAACAACAAGCTACCTGCGTGTTTACCTTCTGATTCAGAAACTCCACTTTTAGAAATTTACCTGGGGACCAGCAGATGGCATAGCAGTTTTGTCGCTGGACTCCCACATAGTTGACCTGCTTGGAGTTGTGGACCTGGTGGCTTGAAAATTACAGTGGACACATGTGCATGAGTGCCCAAGATCTCAGGAGGAGAATGGAGGAGAAGGGATTGCTGGGTGGCCATCCTCCCTGAGGATGATTTCTCACTTTCCCTCTCACTGTGTCTGTCTCTGTCCAGAGAGCACACATGCCCTAAGGCAAAAGCCTTTAAAAAAAAAATGACCTGGAAGGTACCTTTTTAACAGTATAAAAACACACTTATGTTAAGTTTTTTAAATGCAATATAATTTACAGTTGCACAGTATTGTAAATGATCTAAAGGCTGAAACATCGAGATGGATTAAATAAACTATGTTTCATATAAACATGGAGAATTAGGTAGGTATAAAATAAACAAATGAGGAATATCTCTATATTGTGGAGTAATTTTCAAGGTGAGTGAAAAGGCAAAATGGAAAGGTGTCTAACCTACTAACTTTTGTATAAGAAAAATAGAGAAATAACACCTATTTATCTGAAGATTTATACCCAAAAGAAAGAAAGAAATGGAGGATAAATGAGAGATTAGTGACATTGGTTACCTAAAGGGGTTGAGTAGGAATAGGGGAGAAAGGATAGAAATAATTGGGGGAGGAAGGGGTTTGGTGATACTTAAGATACATGTTTTCATATAGTTCTAACTTTGGAACGGTGCTCAATGTAAATAAAATCAACACATAGGGCAAAAACCTTAAATTGGAGTACAAGCAGAAATAAACTGAACTGTATTTCAAAGGACTAACATAATCACACTCAAGTTCTCTGAGAGGGACAAATTGAGGAAATAAGAATTCTATGAAATTTAAGACTGTAAGCTTGAAAAATACCTGATGTACCCTGACTCCTGGTTACCTTTTTGCCTGGACCTTTTTATTTTTAGGGAAAGTGGAGAGACACAAAACTACTGAATTATTAGAACTAAGTGACCATCTCTGTTCAGTCAATTTGGTCTTACTATTTAGCAGATTCATGTGAAGTCATTAAAAGGATGGGGAGAGTTTGGAGTGGTGCTTCTCAGAAGGCGATGCGTAGTACTCCTGTGAGCTGTTGAGAACCGCGAGCAAGTCTGTGAAGAGTCTGTGTGGTCAGTAGCACAGCATTTTGTGATAAAGGCAACATCCATACTGATTTCACTAGAAAAAAAAAAGTCTTTAGTGACCACATGGTAGGTGAAGACTGAAATGGCACTCTAAAATTAGTACAGGGCCAGGGGAATATGGCTGAGTGAAACAGTCCGATGTGATGGAGTGGCCTATTGATTCAGTGTCTTAGGTTATCATTCTTTATTATTAATGCTCTACTTCGGGTTTCAATATAGCAGTAAATTACTAAAATAGTAACAGTTGTAACAACACCAAGTAAACATAATGGCATTTAAGAGTTTCTAACTTATGCATTAAGCTGTGCCTTAAAGAAATAGCAGTCTTTATATATCATTTCGTTCAAGTAGATCAGAATATTTGCAATAAAAATGGATTCAGAATGTGTGAAAGTCATCTAAATAAAATATGCTTTGTTTTATCTGAGAACAGGATGGTATTTATAAGTTAAAAAATGTTATCAGTGAAATCCGGAAAAATACTAAAATCTTTTTTTATTGGACCTGATGATGACTTAGTAGTAAATAGTATATTCCAGAGGAGCAATGATCAAGCAGGCATATGTTCTGTTCATAATCTTATACAGTTTATATTATGCATTTTGTAGTATTATTCCATAATAAGGAATCCTTAAGGCTTTATTAGACTGTCAAAGGGGTGTACAGCATAAACTCATTTAAGACCCCTGTAGTGATTCCTCCAGATGAATCTCTCTCTCAGGGTGAATGTCCCAGTTGCCTAGAGGATGATAAGAATTCTGAACTGAACTTGGTTATCTTTAGGGAAAGTGGAGAGTCACAGAAATACTAAATTATTAGAAATAAGTGAACATCCCAATTTGGTCTAGATCAGTCAATTCTTAATATTTAGCAAATTCATGTGACGTCATTAAAAGGACAGACTGGGAGGGTTTGGAGTGGTGCTTCTCCGAAGACTCTGCACAGCACTCCCGCGATCTCTTCAGAACCAAACCGCGAGCAAGTCTGGGAACAGTCTGTGTGGTTGGTAGCACAACTTCACACTCCGACCCCATATTACACTCTGAAGTCAGCCAAGAAGCTATCAGAACTTCCTATCACTGTGTTAGTTTGAATGCGTCCCTCTCAAATCTGTATTCATATATGGTTGTGATGAGATTAAGAAGGTGACCACTTAGTCTGACTATGGTGTTGAAAGGTGGAGCCTTTGGGAGATTAGGATGCAGGTCATTAGGAGGGGCTCTGAGATAGAGGAGTAGCAGTGAGACCAGGCAAGAGACACATGCCGTGCTTCATGCGTACTCTAGCTTGTCCTCTTCCATGTTACCCACCAGCAACACCACCCTCACCAGAGGCAGTTCTGCAAACCTTGAGGTGATAAAACCTCTATTCATTAAAACCACCCAGTTTAAGCTATTGTCTGTTATTAGCCACAGAAGGAACTAGAACTCCCTACTTTCAGCAACCACCACCATTGAAGCCACTGATGCTGTTTCTTAAGTACTCTCAGGTTTCTTGTCCAGTTATATCCTCTCATTACCCTGGGTGATTTCATAGTTTTTGGGCAATGCTGTGAACTCAGCCTTTAATTCCATTATGGTCATGCACTATCTTGGCTACCCTAGAATATGCTATCCACCACAGCTGTTCCAGCTGTACTCCCTGTGTTCAATATCTAATCCCAACAACTTGACCTTTCTTTTAAACTCTAGTGTTTAAAAATTATAATTGGGGACTATCAGACAGCATAATGGTTGCATCACTGGACTCCCATGTAGTTGACCAGAGCTCAAGTCCCAGACTTAAGATTCACCGGGTATGTGTGTGCATATACCCAAGATCTCAAGAGGAGAATGGATGAGAAGGGATTGTGGCATGGCCATCCCCCCAGGGAGGTGATTTCTTGCCTTCTGTCTCTGTTTCTCTGGTAAGTGCACGTGCCATATAGCAAAAAGTCTCTCTAAAAAAATAAACGAAAATTATAATTGAATTAATAGCCAGCATTTTAAAATGGAGACTTCTCAGCTTTTTATTTATTTATTTTTTTAGAGATTTTTGCTATGGGGTGCGTGTGCTCACTATAGAAACAGAAAGAAAGGGACCAGCAGTTAGCATAATGGTTATGTCGCTAGGCTTCCATGTAGTTGATTGCTGTTTGTGTCCCAGAACCGTTGGCTTAAAAAAAAAAAAAAAGAAAAGAAACAGAAAGAAAGAAATCACCCCCAGGAGATTTGGCCCCACAAATCTCTTCTCCAATCTCTTCGGTGCACATGCACACACACCCAACGTGAATTTCAAGTCCAGGATTTGAATCACAGTGGGCCATGCCACTTGCTGGCTCCTCAGCTTCTTTTTTAAAGACTGGAACATTAAAATATCTTGAAAATAATAAAAATGAAAATATGGCAGATCATGGTCTGTGGGTTACAGCTAGAAAAGGAGTTAAAGGAAATTTATGACAGGAAATGATCATACCATTAAGAACCAAACAATGAAAATAAAGAAATATTCAACTTAAAAGCTAGAAAAGTAACAAACCAAAAGAAAATAGAAGAAATTTAAGTTAAAATTAGCAATTAATAAGTTAGAAAGTTGGAAAACAATACATTTCTTTTTTTTGGAGAAAAATCTACAAAAGAGAGAAAGCATTAAGCTAGAAAGAAATGTAGAAACTGTATAATCAAAGCTAGACAAGAAGTAATAGATATTAAAAGAAATACATTTAAAAAAATTTCCAGAGGGCATATGCGATTGCTGGAGAGAGAAGGAAAGAAAGAGGAGAGGGAAAGTGAGAAAGAACTCCCCATGGGGAATGGTCACACTGCAGTCTCTTCTCTAATTCTCCCTCTTTTTGGGCATGCATGCACATTGCACCCAGTATGTTTTACAAGTCTCCAGGTTCAGGTGTAATTGGCCATGTGGGACCCAGCCACCTTAGCCACAATACTTCCAGCAGACTCAAATAAGTTTTTTTTTAAAATGGGACTACTGTGCTCTATTTTATGAAAATAAAACTGAAAGCATAAATAACAATTTTTAAAATACAGAATGTAAAATTCAGCAACTAAAAATAATAATAGAATTTGGTTAGGTAGCAGGTTGCAAAATTGATAATCAAAATCAATGGCCAATATGGATGCAAACAAAAAATAAATTTGAAGATAAATAGAAGACTGCTTATTACAGTAAAAAAAGAAAGATGAAAATAGCTATATATAAATGCAGCTAGTAATGCTCAAATCCTCTATGTAGAATACAATACTTTTCTAAAAGACTACAAAAATAGTCTTGAATAAAAAGGAAATCATGTTCTTGTTAGAAGGGCTTAACATCAAAAGGCTATCAGGTCTTTCTAATATGATGTATACATTTAACATATATTCTCCAAAATACATTTTAGCGTTTTCTGGAAATAGACAAATCTTGTATAAAGATCACTCAGAAAGATGAATAATCAATATTAGCCAGGAAAATTTTGAAGAAAAAGAGAACTGGGTGGGTGGGGAGTCAGTCCTGCAAACTACAAAGCTTTAATAATCAAAGGAGGTTTGTATTTGCAAACAGGTCAATGGGAAAGAATAGAAAAATCCATGCTGGGCCTAATTACATATTTAAAATTAGAGACAGAAAAGATGACAATTCAAATAATTGGGAATAGATAAATAGTGTTGAGATACTTGAATAGACATATGGAAAATGGTGAAAAAGAGATCCATTCCCTACATGTAAAATAAATTAAATTCAGAGATTAATTGTAAAAATGGATGCTATAGGAGACAAATGGGTTAATATTTCTATACTAAGGAAATACAGAAAACTTTCCAAAGACTCAAAATTCAGGGGACCAGTAGTTAGCGTAATGGCTATGTCGCTGAACTCCCATGTAGTTGACTATGGTCCGAGTCCCAGACCCGGTAGCTTAAACTCACACTGGGCACATGTGTGTGCGTGCCCAAGATCCCGAGAGGAGAATAGAGGAGAAGGGATTGCAGCATGATCACCCCCCCTGGGGGGTGATTTCTTGCTTTCTGTCTCTGTCTGCCTTTCTGGTTGAGCCCACACACCCTATAGCAAAAACCTCTCCAAAAAAAAAGAAAAGAAAAAAAAGACTCAAAATTCAGATTCAATAGGAGTAAGATGGGGTATGCTTGATTATGTGATTTTTTTTTTTTTTGCGTGTCAAAACAAACATTAGGCTGTCCCAGTGGTGTGGTTGTTAAGGGAAGCAAATCTTATGTGGTCGACTGTATGGTTCAAATCCTGGCCCAGACTACTTGAAAAACATGCTGGTGCATGTGTGAGCATGCCTAAAATCCCAAGGGGAAGGAGAAATGGAGAAAAAGGAATTGTGGCAACAATCATTTTCCATTGGGGCCTGGGGATGCTTGCTCACTGTCCCACATTCTGTCTCTTTTTCTTACCAGATAAAAGCATATGTGCCTTTGGGGAAAAAAAAGGCAACAATATTGGGGTAGAATCCTTGTATCTTAGAGTAGAAATATTTTTCTTTTCTAACATGTAAAGGTGCTGGAAGAAAAAATAGACTACCTTACGAAAAAATAGATCTGAGATAAGAGTACACCAAAACAGGTGCAAATGGCTCCTATCCATGTGAAAAGAGGCCCAGCTTTAATAAAAAAAAAAAAAAAAAGAAATGCAAATTAAAACTAAACTGAGTTACAATTTCTCACCATTTATATTTGGAATAAATTCAGAATTTAACAGTGTACTTTGTTGGCAAGGCTCTCAAGAAACAGCCCTTCTATATATTGCTGGGGGTGGAGGGCAGGAATGCAATGGTATTACAGAGGCATTAACCTACATCTAGTAAGGCCAACATGTGGTATGGTGGCTAAAGCACTGGACTCCCACATGGCCAACTGAAGTTCAAGTACTGAACCTGGCGGCTTGCTTTCTCACTTTCCCTTTCTCTGTCTCTCTCTGGTCAAATTAACAATAATAATAATAATAGGAAATAAAATTAAAGAAATAATTCAAAGAAAAAAGTCCTACGTCTAGAAAAATGTCCCACAGATTTGTGGTTTGAGAAATCTGCAACTCTTGTATTCTCTCATGCCGAGATTCACCACTGCCCACATCCGTCCTTAATGTCTCTGTCTCCAGACCTCATCTCCCTTTCCTGAGTCTTCTACCTGGTCTCTGAGGGCATTTCATTTTGTGACCACTGTGTTAGGCTTTTCCTAGAACCACATGGGTTGGATTGGAAGCTAAATATTCCCAGCTAAATAGAAGAGGATCTTATTTACCACAGTGTTAGGCAAAAATGGACACTCACAATTTTTATTTCATCTGAAATATTCACTTATCAGAAGACTTGGTACACAGTAGGTATTCAATAAATATTTTACTTGATGAATGAATTACATATAGTAGAGCTGAGAGTACACTTTTTCAAATTTTTTCAAATTTCTCATAGCTACTAAGATGAAGTGAATCTTCATTCTCATTTTCTAACTACTTTGTTAAAGAAAGGGAAATGGCTAGAGTTGATCAGAAATGGGAGATGAGAGCACGTAAGATATCAACACCTACAGTGGAGAACATAGAATTATCTATGCTAAACACCTGACATTTGCTTTTTTTATTATTCAAATACTGCTCTTAGTAGAACCACTAACTGGCTAAATTATAAATTTAAAGAATTTTTCTCCACCAAAAATTGTTTAAATGCCTAAATAATTATTTTCTGGAGAACAATTTAAGCGAGATAGTCATAAAACAAATGCTGAAAAATTGCAGAAGGCTTAAAGGAAGGTTGAACTTGGAGCGAGTCAAACACATGTTTGAACCTGGCTCCTTCCCAGTCTAACTGGCCATGCCATTTCAGCTCTTGGAGGCTCAGCCTTTTGCTCATAACACTGGGAAAATATAGACACGCGGGAATTATGTGTGGTGACTGATGGCTTAGACCAGGTTCAACAAACATATTCTATAAATTGTCAGACAGTAAATATTTTAGGCTTTGTGGACCACGTCCAGCTCCATTCTACATATGCATGTGTGTGTTACTGCTGTTCCTAAGTGTAAAGATCATTTTAAGTCATAGGCTATGAGCAGATTTGGCCCATGATGACCTTTTGTCAAACTCTGGTTCATACCATGTACATATTTGCATGGGAATCCTGAAGGTTGAATCCTTGTTTTCTAGGTATATGCCCTTGGATCTCAGTGGCTGTTTTCTAGGTATGGCAGATACTATTGGTTTTTGGTTAAGCATGTAGCAGGCAAGGCCAAAGCCAAGTCCTCACTGATTTGAAATACAAAAAAAATTTCTACTTTCATTCAGTTTGTCATTTACATAGATGATTAAAGAAAGAGTACCCATGGGCCAGAAGATGGCATAATGGTTATGTCTCTGGACTCCCACATGGTCAACAGTGGTTTGAGTCCCATACCTGGTGGTTTAAAACTCAAGCCGGTCACATGTGTGTGCATGCCTAAAATTCCAAAAGGAGAGTGACAGAGAAGTGACTGTGGTTTGGCGATTCTCTCCAGGAGGTGATATCTTGCTTTCTGTCTCTCTGGCAAGTGCCTGAGCCTTATAACAAAGATCTTTCTTAAAATAAGATAAATAAAAGGGAAAGAAAAAAGACTCTCATGACAGCCTCCCAAGGAAGGGAGCGTCTTATAAGCTTTGTACTTTGGGATGATCACAAGGCATTCTACCAACATGTGGATTGTTCTAGTATAAGCCTTTGCCTACAAGGCCAATGGGATATGTGCTTGATTGCCAGGTTGAATCCTTCCCTACAATTCTGCAACAGCTAACCCTCTTTTTCTTTGTTGGTATAATTCCAATTTTGATTATACAATAGGAACACAGACTTAAGAAGTAACTGGTCAGTGTATAAGTCATTCATAGTGATTCCATTCTCCCTTGCCAGTGGCCAACCAATTTAGAATTAGGCATGTAAGCTACTTTTGGCTAAAGAAGAGCAGAGGGATTCTGGTAAAGAAATTTCTTTTCTGTTGGTGAAGGGCCTGTTTGAAGAATCTGTTTCTTGCCTTTTTGCTTCTTGTTTTGAACATTATCTGTGTGATTTATTAGGAATAGAACTGTAGTAGCCAGTTTGGGAAAATAAAGGATAAGCTTGAAGGTGGCAATCAGTATATAAGTATGGCAGACCAGAAGGATGAAAAGAACTTCAGTCTCTTGATGATAACCATGAATCACTGAATGAACCCTGGGGCTTTTGAGCATATGGAATGCGGTTATAATAATATTTTAATTCCCATGTCTTCAAATGCTAACATTTGCATCAGTATGGGTTGGTTTTGAATCATTTTTATTCTCTTACTGGGTCATATTTTCCTACTTCTTTTCATTATTGGTAATTTTTTATTGAATTCTAGATGGCAAATTCCCTTGGATTTTACCTATGTAGTTGTAGTATATTTTTATGCTCCTATGAATATTCTTAGCTTTGCTCTGGGCTGAAGTTATTTGGGAACAGATTTTTCCTTTTAGGATCTTCCTTTTAAGATTGATTAGATTCCCAGCATGGGAACACTGTAACCTTGGGGCCAGCAGATGGCGTAATGGCTATGTCACTGGACTCCCATATAGTCGACTGTGGTTTGAGTCCTGAACTCGGTGGCTTAAACTCATGTTGGGCGTGCATGTGTGCATGCCCAAAATCCCGAGAGGAGAATGGAGGAGAAGGGACTGAGGTGTGGCCATCCCCCCTGGGGGATGATTTCTTGCTTTCTGTCTCTCTGTCTTTCTGGTGAGCACACACACCCTATAGCAAAAACCTCTCACTCACCACCCCCCCCTAAAAAAAAACCCCACCAAAAAAAAAAAAAAAAAAAAAAAAAAGATTAGGTGCAATCAGAGCAGTATTTAATGTAGAAATATTATTATTATATTATTATATTAGACTGTTGTAAAAGTCATGATGCATTTTTGCATAGAAAAACAGAAAAATATATCATGACTTTTCTGATGACCTAATATTATAATACCCACTATTGAGGAAAAACTTCTTTGAGTACTTTTCTCAATGCCTCATGGACTAGAGGTTTTCCCATCTAGCCAGTGAGAACAAGCACTCTTCTCAGCCATGTGTGATCTCTGATCAATTTCTTCTAATATTTTAGGTTGGTTCTTTTCCTGATGTAATGCTGTTACGTCAAATATAGCAATGACTTTTCTGCAGTTCTCTCTTTCTACTAGGTGATAATTTGTACTATGAACTCTAGTTACCTTGGTCTCCGAGGACTAGGCACTCGGCCTCCTCAACTAGGGAATTTGCAAAGCTCTGCCTGTATTTCCCCACCGTGCACTACAGCTTGAAAAATCTCAAGGCAGTAAGCTGGGGCAATCACAGGGTTCATCTCATTTGTTTCCCATTTCTTATGTCTCAGATATCACTGTTCTTTGTTGACGGATACCCAATTTTTTGAGAATTATTGTTTAATTTTTTGTTTTTCATTGTTGAAGCATAATCTCTAATCTATGGAAACTCATCTAGAAGCACAAGTTAACAGTTAATTCCTTTTTTTTTTTTTGCTATTGGATCACTCATGCTATTAATGGGATGGGTTATACACGGGTTTATGATTGAACTACCTTTAGTTGCAATCTGTAGCCAGCAACAAATTATTCCTTTATTGTGATCTGTCTTCATCTGGCTTTCGTTTATTTTGAAAATTTTTGACTTTTACTATAAGGCATTTGCATTTGCCAGAGAGAGATACAGAGACAGAGAGAGGAAAGGTGAGAAATCACTCCCTCCCCACAGGAGGGATGGCCATGCTGCAATTCCTTCTCTTCCATTCTCCTCCTGGGATTTTAGGCACGTATGTGCCTAGTATGATTTTTAAGCCACAGGGTCCAGAACTTGAACTGTGGTTGGCCATGTGGGAATCTAATACCCTAACCACTATAGTACCTGCTGGTCCCCATCTGGCTTTTTCTTTTTAAAAATATTTTTTTGAGAGGTTTTTGCTATAGAGCGTGTGTGCTTGCCAGGAAGACAGAGAGAGACAGAGAGATAGAAAGCAAGAAATCACCCCCCCAGGGGGTATGGCCACGCCACAATCCCTTCTCCTCCATTCTCCTCTTGGGATCTTGGGCACACACACACACACACACACACACACGCACCCAGTGTGAGTTTAAGCCACCATGTCCGGGACTCGAACCATGGTAGGCTACATGGGAGTTCAGTGACACAGCCATTATGCTAACTGCTGGTCCTCCCCATCTAGCTTTTTCTAATGAGTAGGCTGATTTTTGCCCTTTCTAGCCATGGAGACCTTTAATTATCTTTTAAAAAGATATTCTAAGCATTTTGTATATTTGCCGTACATTTTAAAGACATTTCCAGGGCTCCTCATTCTTAATTTCAATTCAAATTTCCATCCAGTATTTTCTTTCTGCTTGAAGAATTTTCTTTAATATTGTCTTTGATAGTACAGATATACTGGAAATAAATTATGTCAGCTTTTGTCTGAAGAAGAATTAAGGCATTTTTAAATTTAAAATTTTTAAATTTTGCCAGACAGAACATGTGTTTACCAGAAAGAGAGAAAGAGAGAGAGGGAAAGTGAGAGAATACTCCCATCTCCTATGGGAAATGGTCATGCTACAATACTTTTACCTTCATCTCTCCCTCCTTCTGCCATTTTGGGCATGCATGCACTTCTTTCACAGTGTGCTTTTCACGCCACTGAGTCTGGAAGTCAGATTTCATAGTCGTTCATGTGGGACCTGACTATCTTAATTACCATGCCACCAGCTGGTGCTGATATTTTTATTTTTAAAAGTTATTTTCACTGATTATATATTTATATTGTGATAGGGTTCTAACATATTTCATTTGGTATTTTAAAGAGGTCTCTCCAGTGTCTTCTGGACTGCATAGCTTCTAATGAAATATGTACTGTTTTATTTTCTTTGTTTCACTCTATGCAATGCTCCTTTTAAAAAAAAATTTCTCTCTGCCTAATTTAAAAATTTTTCACTTTTAACATTTAAAAATTTTTTGAAATTTTTTAAATAGTTTGATTATTATGTGCGTAAGTATGTTTTATTTACATTTATTCTGTTATGGTTTGAATGTGTTCCTCAAAAATTCATGTATTCAAAGTTAGAGAATACTCCCATCTCCTATGGGAAATGGTCATGCTACAATACTTTTACCTTCATCTCTCCCTCCTTCTGCCATTTTGGGCATGCATGCACTTCTTTCACAGTGTGCTTTTCACGCCACTGAGTCTGGAAGTCAGATTTCATAGTCGTTCATGTGGGACCTGACTATCTTAATTACCATGCCACCAGCTGGTGCTGATATTTTTATTTTTAAAAGTTATTTTCACTGATTATATATTTATATTGTGATAGGGTTCTAACATATTTCATTTGGTATTTTAAAGAGGTCTCTCCAGTGTCTTCTGGACTGCATAGCTTCTAATGAAATATGTACTGTTTTATTTTCTTTGTTTCACTCTATGCAATGCTCCTTTTAAAAAAAAATTTCTCTCTGCCTAATTTAAAAATTTTTCACTTTTAACATTTAAAAATTTTTTGAAATTTTTTAAATAGTTTGATTATTATGTGCGTAAGTATGTTTTATTTACATTTATTCTGTTATGGTTTGAATGTGTTCCTCAAAAATTCATGTATTCAAAGTTGGTTGCTATTGTGATAATGAGAGAGTGGAAATGTATTCTGCCTATGGTATTAATGGGTGGAACTCTGGGGAGTGAATTAAGATTAGGTAAGGTCATCAGGGTGGTGACTCCATAATTGAATACTGGTAGCTCTATAAGAAAAGAGAGAGAGACCAGAGCTGACACACACTCAGCCCCTTGACTTGGACCTCAAGGACTGTGAGCAGAACAAGTTTATATTCTTTAGAAATAACCCAGTTCATTGTATGACGTTGTAACAACAGAAAAACTGAGAAAAACACTTTTTTTTTTTGCTATAGGGCACGTGCACTTGCCAGAAAGACAGAGAGACAGAGAGACAGAAAGTGAGAAGTCACCCTCAGGGGGATGGCTATGCCACAGTCCCTTCTCCTCCAGTCTCCTCTCAAGATCTTGGGCACACACACACATGTGCCTGGCATGAGTTTAAGCCACCAGGTCCGGGACTCGAACTGTAGTTGACTACATGAGAGTCCAGCGACATAGCCATTATGTTAATTGCTGATCCCCAAAAACACATTCTTTATGGGCTTTTCTTAAGCTTTTTAGATCTGTGGAAAATTCTTATCCATTGTCTCTTCAAATATGTCTCCTAGACACTTTTTCTCATTTTGAACTCCAGTTATGCATGTATTAGGCTATCTGCTATTATCTCTTTGTTCTTAGATGCTCTGTTTTCCCTTCTATTTTTTCCTCTTTGTTTTTCAGCTTGGATAATTTCTATTGCTCTTCTTCTCATTCAACAATTCATTTCTATGCTGTGTCTGATCTGCTATTATCCTCTCAAAGGTATTTTTTAAAAGAGATTTTTGCATTAGTGCTCATGTGCTTGTCTAAGAGAGACAGAGACAGTGTGAGGGAAAGTGAGAATTCACCCCTCAGAGGGTATGGGCATGCTACAATCCCTTCTCTTCCATTCTCTTACCAGGATCTTGGGCATGCATGCACAGGTGTCTCGTGTGATTTTGAAGCCACCAGGTCCAGGACTTGAACTATAGTCAGCCATGTGGGAGTCCAGTGACGTAACTGCTACTCCATCTGCTGGCCTCTCAAAGTTATTCTTCGTATCAATTTTTTTCATTGCTAGTATTTCCATTTGATCGTTTTTGACAGTTTCCATCTCTCCTGAAATTCTCCAACTGTTTGTGCACGTTTATTCATTTTTTTCAACAGAATCTTTAATATTTTAATTGCAGTTATTTAAAAATATATTTGGGGACAGTTCTGACATCTGGGCCATCTCTAGGCCTAGTTTTACTCATGCTTGTATGTGTTGAAATGGGCCATATTTTTGTCTGTCTGTTTACTGAGCATTAACTTCGCATGTCTGTGTCTCCCTTTGCATTGCATGATTATTGCTTATTATTCATTGCAGGGCTCATATTCATTGTGGGAGGAGGGGTAATTTCTTACTATTCCTGCTTCAGTTTCAGCCCTAGGCAACCTTTGTAGTCTGACTTTCAGGGCAGGACTTTAGGCACATCCTTTCTTTTCCTCCAGAGACAGGTAGTTTCTCCTTTCTACTCAGACTGTGCTTCTGTCAGAGGCAATTTCCCTGTCTCCACTCTCACACTTCCTAACTCGGCCTTGCACTGATGGGTGGCCTTCTGTATAAGTGAGTTTTCCTCAGCATCAGCAGGCTTTTGCTTCATATCATGACAGGATTTTAGTGTGAGCAGGCTGCTTACTCCTCTTTAGTGGGAAACAGGTTTTATCTAGTGTCGATGTGGTGACCGTGTAAAAAAAACAACCTATCCTTCTCCTAGTGATAGGTAACTTTAGCCTGGGAAATTTCTTATCATTCCCCCAGGGACAAAAGTTCATTACTACCAAACAGGGGTTGATTCTAAGTATAACTAAGTATCTCACTCTCTTCCCAGGGATAGATAATTTTCTCCATATCAGAGTAAAATTTGGAGGGTAGATGGGGTTGTGCTTGTCTCTCAGAGGCAGTCAGTCACAAGTCTGTATTCATACAAGGCCCCAAGCACACATGGGTTGCTCTAGATGAACCTGTTCTTCTCAGACCTTGTGAGACTCTGCCCTGGGCCTTCTGGGGTGAGATACACTCTCAGATTTCCTGTCCTGGGTTCAGTCTTCCTCACAAGCGTTGTACGGGGCCACGGGAAAGATTCGGAATGCAGTGAGGACTCCACTTGTGTCTGGGGCTTCCGAGGTTTCAGAAGTGTCATACAAGCCTACCTTTAGTCTTTAAAAGCTCATACATCTTTCCACTGCTTTTTAAATTCCTGCTATTAGGTTAACACCTCTTTCTCCAAAGTCTGCTAAAAGTGAAGCAATTTTTGTGTTCCATCTCACCTCTGAGGGGTTTGTCACCTTTTGAATTCAGTGCACCTGGTTATTTTATAACCAACTCCTCAACCCTATATATAATAGGACTAGAATGATATTATTTTGTGACTTTCAATATCCTAAACTCAGAAATTGTCATTTACACATCAATCTACACTATAATTAAACACATATACCTCCCTTTTTAACTATCTCATTATTAGTATAAACTAAACATGTTAAATTACTTTACATGGGAAGATTTTCTTCTTTTTTTTTTTTTCCTTTTATACAAAGAATCTCAACATTTACTCTTGGTTACTCCCTAGTGGTAGCATTTTTAAAACAACTAATGGCATTTATTAGTAAATTATCTGACAGTATTTCAGGAATGAGAAACTTGAAATAATAGAGGAGCTGTAACTGATGAGCCAGTATATAGAACAGAAACAAATCCTTTTAGAGGCAAATAAACATTACCATAATAAGCAAAGATGAAGAAATAATCACCGAGACTTTTCTGAACAGGTTGTATTTCTGGAAAAAAGTCGTCAATCTCAGATTTTCTACCAGAGTTTTAATTGTGTTTTTAAAAATTATGTATGGATTTAATTTTGTTCATTATTGTTATTTTTAAAAGTTTGCTCTAGGGCATGTGTGCTCACCAGAGAAACAGACAAAGCAAGAAAATAAGCCACCAGGCCCAGGACTCAAACCATGGTCAGCCATGTGAGAGTCCAGCGTCTTAACAACTGTACCACCTCTGGTCCCACCTACCGTTCTTTTAAAGACCATTAGGACTTCTTTTATGTTGTCAGAATTCTTGCCTCCACTGAGTGTTGAGTTTAGAGAGAAGGGAAACAAATAAGAAACCAAACAGATGCCAAATTAAGTTAGCTTAGTGGCGAGAATGACAGGTCCAGACTTCAGAGCTACTCACAGGCAGCAGATTGTGGAAATGAATCGGGCATTGCCTTCACTCCTCATCTTTCTGGCTTCCTTTCTATAATTTATTTCTCTTGGTTTCTGGGTTTTGCCATTTGTTTAGTTATCTCTGTTACTACTTTTGGAAATTTTTTAAATATGATTTGGGCTTTCGTTAGCCATCGTTTTGGTGCCTGAGACTTGCCCCCAGCCCTGCCGATTCCCCTCAGTTCTTGTTTCTTTGAGCACATCTGATGGCCATGTGCTTCTTTTTTTCTTTTCTTTTTTTTTTTT
>NW_006159849.1:2899230-2903992 GCF_000334495.1 Tupaia belangeri chinensis
GGAGGATGGTCACGTTGCAATCCCTTCTCTACCATTCTCCTCTCGGGATCTTGGGCACGCACGCATACGCACCCGGCATGAGTTTTAAGCCACCGGGTCTGGGACTCGAACCGCGGTCGACTATGTGGGAGTCCAGCGACATAGCCATTACGCTAACTGCTGGTTCCCAGCCATGTGCTTCTTGAGGCTAACACCTCTCATATAGTCTAGCCCTGACCCTTAGCCAGAGTACCAAGACGGAGTAGGACACTTGCTTTTCTACCCTTTCCTCTGACATTTCCACATCTTTCTAATTTTTTCTAATGTTTATTAACATCTTATAGGGATTGGTTGTTTTTAATCCCTATCAGTTCACACCTCATGTTCCTCATTCACTCAAACTAATTCGTGTATTAATGTTTCTAAATTACGTGTTTCTATTTCCATACTTTCCTTATGCCAGTAGAATCCATGTATGTCTCTAGTGAGTCATTAATGGAATACTTGTGGTATCTCACTGTCTATTCTGTTTCCTCAGTAAATTGTAAATTCAGCATTGGCAAGACTGAAATTTAGGCCATCTCTAAACTTGAGAATAAAGCTTACTTTCGTGCTTCTTGGAAGATGCAATAAGCCATTTGCGATTCTGATGCTTTCACCGTGAGCTGTAATTAATGTGTACACTTTAGTATTTGTTGAGAAATGCCTGAGTCTGGATGTGCTAGGGATGACAATGGGCTATGTGAAAAAACTCACAACTTTTTTGGAAGACAGCGCATGTAGCAAGCAAACCATAGTAACTATTCTTATTCCTATCATCCTCTATATTATTTTCTGTTGAGACTTAAAGAAACATGTTCATGATCATTTAATCACTAAGGACACATTGATCCTTGCATCTACCAGTGACAATACAGATAACTAGATTAAAAAAAAAAATTTAACTAGTACAAATTACATGTTGACAGTTGACAGGCTTCTATGTGACCTCATCTCCCTCTGAACTCGGTAAGTTCAAGCAGACTATCTTCTGGGTTGATAAAACCTAATTGGAACACGTATACTGCTTCGGCTTTGTTTCTTCCTCTTTTTCTTTTCCAGATTTGTTTTTGCATAATTTTCTCCTTTCCTCAAATTTCATGAATAATGAGTTCTTTTGCTTTGCAAATGGCAGATGTTGGAGTTTGTGTTAACTAGATATTTGAGTGTGAAGTCTCTGGCTCTATATAGCAACTAAACTTCAAATATCTTGGAAGAAAAATTGACTTAAAAATCACTTTTGGTCAGTCAACACTAGATCTATTTGGGTTGCGTAATCAGATTTTTAATATCCTGGTGTTTTGTTTCTCTCAATCATGTCATATCAATTTATACTTTTAAAAGTTTGCCGTGTGAATTAAGAACGGTGTTATTTAGCAAAGGCAATTATTTGATTACCTCCCCTGTGCTAGTCACAGCCTGGCATTTAATCTGGCTGAGGCCCACAGACCATAATTTGAACAATCAGGGTAGTTTTCTGTAATTGCAATAAATCATATCATTAACCATGACAGACTTTGCCTCCCACAGATTTTTTTTTCAGTAACAGTTAACTCCTGAACTCCTTATGAAGGCCAGATTTCACTGTAGTCAAGTGAATTTCATAGTCAGCTGGCAGAAAATAAAGACAGAGTCTGTGTTGGAAAAACATGGATGTCCCAAGAGCGGAGCCTAAAGAGGTCATTCTAACTTTAAGAGATGTAAAGCTCGAATGAATATGCCACACACAGAGGCCATCTGAAAGAATAATTTGTGAGAGGATTATCTGCTGCTGCACTGTTTAATTTTCTAACAGGGAAACAGATGGAGATCAAGATGTGAGGCATACTTATATTGTTACATTTTGGTCATTTATATAAAATACACCTGCTACTGTATTGAGCTTCTTGGGAAGAAAAATATGAAAAAAGAAAATATTTTAAAAGGAAGATTTATTACCACCTTATGTAAGCTCTTTTTACAATATGTCCATTTGAAATAGGAATTTAAAAAGTGAACTATGGTCTGGGCTTTACCCCTGTAAAAACTTCACATTTATTTGGTTCAGTATAGATATGTAGACACCTGTAACAGCTATTGATTTCAAATGAAGCATTTTTGTTTCTTATCCAGTTTGTGTTCCAAGTGTATGTTCTTATTATCGAAAATGAAAAACTAGAGCGTTTTCACTTCAATCGTCTTTCATTTGCTGGTTTTGTTAAGCACATACTTTGTTCACATTATTAATATTCTGACTATTTATGCCTTGTTCTAGATCTCGGATTCTCCTTTGCTTTGTTGCTAAGTTCCATAAAATAGCATAACATTAGAATGGTATAAACTGTACTAAAATCAGGTACTGATTAGAATTTATAGAGAAAGAGATGTAATTCAGCTCTCTAAACTTTGCTGACCAAGAGATAATGTTGCAATGTCAAGGATTCATTGCTTCTCTTATTTTCTTTTGAGTTTTCTTGCCACTTACCCGTCCCCAACACCGGAGAGTGCATGAAATCAACACAGACAGAGAAGGGAAGTAAGAAAGCATCCTCCAGGGAGGGTGGTTATGATGCAATTCCTTCTCTTCCATCTCTCTATCCTTTAGGATTTGGGGCATACATGCCTGTGTGTCAGTCATGTTTCTCAAGCCACTGGATCTGGGACTCAAACCACTCAGTCAGACATATGGGATCCAGACACCTTAACCACCATACTATGGGCTAGCCCTTCTGTCTCTTTTTCCAAAATTCTTACTTCCATTTTGTATTGAGTACATGGGAGGTAAATTCTCTGAGTCTTACTTGGCTGAACTATTTTTCTTTTGTTGTCATATTAATTTCTACCTGTTCTGGCTGTAGAATTCTAGCTTTCAAGCAATTTTTCCCTCAGACATCTGAATGCATTTCTCTCTAGTCTTCTAGTATTCATTGTTGTGTTGAAAAGTTCATTTGCAGTTTGATGTCATTCTTTTTTTGGGGGAAGGTAATCTCTCTCCCTCCTTAGTGGTTTGATTTTTATCACTATCCTTGGTGCCTTGGAATGTCACAATTATGAGTCTGAGTTTATATTTTAAACATTTGGTGGCCTTTCACCCTTTTGGTTTTTAGATCTGTTCATTGGAATACTCACCCCATTCAATTTCAGAATACTTTGTTGTTTTCAAGTTCACAATTATAGTAGCTTGTCCTTATCTTTGTTCTCTAAATGCCAGCATCATTTTGCCTTTTAGCGTTTTAAAAAATAGCCTTTAAGTTTTTAAAGGGATTTTTTTTTTTTTTTTTGGAGAGGTTTTTGCTATAGCGCGCGTGTGCTCGCCAGACAGACAGAGAGAGACAGAGAGACAGAAAGTGAGAAATCACCACCCAGGGGGGATGGCCACGCTGCAATCTCTTCTCCTCTGTTCTCCTCTCGGGATCTTGGGCACACACGCACATGCACCCGGCGTGAGTTTTAAGCCACTGGGGTCCGGAACGCGAACTGTGGTCAACTACATGTAGTCCAGCGACATAGTCATTATGCTAACTGCTGGTCCCAAGTTTTAAAAGGAATTTTAGGCTCACAGCAAAACTGAAAAGATACCAGAATTTCCTACCTGCCTTTTGCCTGGTACTGGCATCCCCCTGGTAAACAACCCCCATCAGAGTGGTAGTTCGTTATGTTGATGAGCATGCATTCCTATATCACTATCACCCAAAACTCATTGTTTATATTAGGGTTCATATGTTTTAAGTTTTTTTTAAAAAATATTTATTTAATTTTATTTATTATTATTTTTTAATTTGCTAGCAGGCATGTGGACTCACCAGAGAGGGAAAGTGAGAAAGAAAGCAACTAAGTCCAGGACTCAAACCACGATCGCCACTAGGTCCAGGACTTGGATTGCAGTTGGCCATGTGGAAGTCCAGCGCCCTAACCACCATGTCCCCTGCTGGTCCCATTTTATGAGTTTTGACCAGGGTGTAATGACATGTATCCACCACTGTAGTATCATACAGAGCAGTTTCACTGCCCCCCAAATCCCATGTTTCATGTATTCATCCTCCCTCCCAGCCACCAATGCCCACTAACCCAAGCTCTTATGTTTTTACTGTTCCCATAGTTTTTCCAGAATGGCATATAGTTGGAATCAGACAGTAAGTAGCCCTTTCAGATTGGCTTCTATCACTGAGTGAGATGCATTTCATTTTCCACCATGTCTTCTCATGATTTTGATAGCTCACTTCTTGTAGTACTGAATAATATTCCGTTCTCTGGTGTTCGACAGTTTATTTATTGGTTTACCTACTGAACAACATCCTGGTTGCTTCCAAGTTTTGGCAGTTATGAATAAAGCTGCTATAAACATCATGTGCCAGTTTTCCTGTGGATTTAAGTTCTCAACTCCTGATGGTCCCTAATTAGACATTTTTTGCAAGCATTTTTTTCCCAGTCTGTGGCTTTTTTTTTTTTTTTCATGTCTTGCCAGTGCCTTCCACAGAAAAGAAATGTGTGCTATTAATGAAGTCTGGTTTAGCAATTCTTTCATGGATTTTACTTTCAGTGTTGTATCTAAAAGTCATCACCAAACACCAGGTCATCTGGATTTTTTTTCTTTGTTATCTTGGAGAAGCTTTTCAGTTTTCTATTTTGCATTTAGGTTTGTAGTTTATTTTTAATCAATTTTCATGAAGGGTGTAAAGTCTATTTCTATATTTAGCTTTTTTTTGTATATGGATATCATTTTCTAACACTATTTGTTGAAAAGATTACTTTTTTTTTTTTTTTT
>NW_006159849.1:2904088-2934156 GCF_000334495.1 Tupaia belangeri chinensis
CAATCCCTTCTCCTCCATTCTCCTCTCGGGATCTTGGGCACACACGCACACGCGCCCGGCGTGAGTTTTTTTAAGCCACCGGGTCCAGGACACGAACCGCGGTCGACTACGTGGGAATCCAGCGACATAGCCATTACGCTAACTGCTGGTTCCCGAAAAGATTACTTTCTGGGACCAGCAGTTGGCATAATGGCTATATCGCTGAACTCCCATGTAGTCGACCACAGTTTAAGTCCCGGTCTCGGTGGCTTAAACTCATGCTGGGTGTGTGTCCGTGCTTGCCCAGGATCCTAAGAGGAGTATGGGGGAGAAAGCATGGCCATATCCCCTGGGGGGTGATTTCTCGCTTTTTGTTTCTCTGTCTCTCTCTCTCTCTTTCTGGTGAGCCCACCCGTCCTATAGCAAAAACCTCTCCCCCCCCAAAAAAAAAGAAAAGATTGCTTTCTTACATTATATTGCCTTTGCTCCTTTTCAGAGGCCAGCTGACTGTATTTACATGGCTCTGTCTTTTTTTTTTAACTAAGAGAAATGTTGAAAGGAGGGTACAACGAATACCCTATGTTACCAAACAGATTTAGTAATTGGTAACCTTCGATGTGGTATCTCTGTGGATTTTGAACTTCTAAAAAACTCTTTCCTGTTTATGAAATTATTTCTATTTTTTCTGTTGTCAGTTGTCTCCTTACTTCATGACACTTGTTTTCATTATGGAGATGACCCTTAGTTGCTAACAAGTTTTATTTATTTATTTTTTTGGTATAGACTAGATTGATTAATATATAGGTTTGATAAAAGTTTCCTAGGCTAATGCGGCGGATATAAACATATCTATGAACACATGTCTGATTTCAGCATAAAACTCGCTGAGTAAAATGAACATACTGTAAAGTAGCTGAAGCTATATAGCTTATTGCGGTCATTGAGTAGGTTTTTTTTAAATGTATTTCTTTTAATTTCAAGAAAAGCAATTTTAGCTTTAATGAAAATAAAAAAAATGCTAGGAAAAATATGCCTAAGATTTAAAGCCAGGGAAAAGGTTAGGATTCTGTTCAAACAGTAGGTAGATACTAAAAACTAAAAAAATATATAGACAGAGCTAAAAGCTAGTAACAAGTGCACTGTAATGTTCTTCAGAAACATTTTTTTCTCTCTCCATTCCCCCTTTTACCAAAGAGAGGCAAAAAATAACTTGTTTGCATAAAATAAGTTTAGTCTCAATTTAGTCTGTTATTTGCACAGAGCCCCGTAAGAATACTAATTGATGTAGTTGGCTTTGCTGGAACCTTTTATAAGGAACTTCAGATTAGAGTCTTTAAAAAGTCTCTGAAAGGTACTGAGTAAAGTCAGGAACTCACTATCTGACTGTGCCTTGAAGTACTTGTACTTGAAGTTTTGGGGCCTGTCAACAATGACATTCTTTACTTACCTGCCACGCAGAACTGTTTATGGTACCAGGCAATCTTTCCAAGCGCTTCTGTTAGCTTTCTTGAGCTCTCCCTTAGTTCTTAGCTTTCTGGTCCTATCTTCAGATGTGGCATTCCAGTCAAATCCCTGGCAATAACCAGTATTTCCAATTTCTGATGCAAGGCAACATATATCATTGAACTTATGCGAATAATTATTATGCCACAAAATAAGAATACTCAATTTTTCAATTCTAGAGGGGACAGGAAGGGAGAAAAGTTTATACTTCAATTTAAAAAATTTAACAGATTGCTGAATTTACCAATAGCTCAAAAGAAGGCAAAAATCCTTAAATCTGGAAAACAAAGCTTAAAAAAACAGTGATCTTTTACTCAAAAGTCATAAAATTCTATTTCACCAGTTCATTCTCATGTAATTAATCTCTTTTCTGTTGAATTTTCAGTGTTGCTATGGCCTGATCTTTCCATTTAAATTCTGGAAGTTAACATTCAGTGTTATTACTGATATTTCCGAACTTGTCTGTACCATTAAGTTGGCCATTTTGGTTGTTTTTTTGTTCTCTTATTTCTGTGAGTTTCTGCTGGCATTGCATCTGTGAGTGTCTAGTTTCTTAATGCATTGTATTCTTCAGTGAGAATCTGACCATAGGCTCTTTGTAAGAGTGCAGTGTGCATTGGTTGTCTGGCTTGACTTGGATCTGAACATAAAGCAAGAAATAAGCTTGGAACCTCTACTCCAGTTTCCAAAGACAGAGACGACTTCAGTATATTTGCTTCTAAGCAGAGTGATCTTTCTTCTGCCTTGTCCCCATATTGGCATTGTGAGGTTCCAGAGTTATCTTTAACTTTGTTTGCTTTTCTCTTAGACTTTTAGACACAGGATTGTTGTTGAGTTAAAAAAGTACCTTTCTGGTCCCAGCAGGTGGTGTGGTGGTTAAGGCACTGGGCTCTCACATGGCTGACCACAGCTCAAGACCTGGGCAGATCGGCTTCCTTTCTCACTTTCTCTTTCTGTCTCTCTCTGGTCAAGTTAAACATGATAATAAAAATAATAAATAGAATTAAATGATTCTTTTTTTAAGAATACCTTTCTCTGTATACATTCAAAAGGTTCAGTTAACAAGAGCATGGCTTGAAATTTAGACTTGTTAAATTTTACAGGGAACCTATATGTGGTATACAACCTACAACTGATAAGAGGTGGCCTTACCCACCCCTAAGACCTATAGGGTCTGAGACTCTAACTGTTGTCTGCCATGTGGGAATCCAGTATTGTAACTACTATGCCATCTGCTGCTCCCTATTGTTTACTTTTGAAAAGCCTTGTAAGGATAAGGGAAGATAGATGGAAGGTCGCAACAGCCTTTTCCATTCCCACTCCATTTCTTGCCTTAATACAATGTCTGCATTTTACCAGGAAAAGTCTTCTAGTATTCATAGTCATGGGTTTTTAATTAGTGCAGCAAGAAATGAATATGTGAGCTCAAGGCCTCATTCTGAATAAAAAGTATGGGAGTAGATACAGGAAAGTTATGTGGGGGAGTTACTGGAGTGTGGGATAAGAGAAGTCTAGACAATGTTAAAATAACCAGATGAAAGTAAGAAGTGTGGGATAAAGCTCAGGAAAAAGAAGAGTTAGAACTAGTCATGAAAGTCAAAGAAACCCTGAGGGGCCCAATGCAGAGAGAGCAGAGAGCCTTGCCTCATACCGTAAGGGTGGTGAAGGCATGAAGACTTTGTAACATTAAGAGCAGAAACATCGCAGGCCTGAGAGAACAATCCTGGGAGAACAATCCGCATTATTTGATATTATGTGTGTCCCACGTTTACAATTGTTCCGTTTCCTGATGGGTCATAAGAAAAGGCCATAACTGCAATATTGTGCCTGGCACGTAATTTCCTCTAGACATCGGCATTGCTTGTCTGCCTTTTCTTCCACCAATCCCCAGCTTTTTCACCCGCTCTTGCATCTCTAAACTCATTGCATTCCCTTGAACACTGAGTTCTTTCATGTGCCTGTAACTTTGAACCTAAGATTTTATCTTTCTCCACCAGGCTGAAAAATGCCTTTGCCTCCTTCCAAACTTAGCTAGAGATCTCTTTGCCACCTAAGGCATTCCTAACCACTGCCCCTATTGAGTTCATTTTTTCCTCCACCTCTCTCCCTTTGTATGTTAAATTGTATTGCACTTGATTAACTACTTGTAAAGGAGCTATTCCTCCACAGCTGTCCTCACCATCCCACTTATGTTCCTATTTAACAAGAGGTGCTTAGTGATTGTTGGCTCCGTGACAAAGGAGGCCTTTCTTTGACCTCTAACCCTTTCATTCTCTGACACTTTCCTTTAGGCATTCCTTTCAGACATTCACCAATTTTGTCTTTCGAATTCAGAAGAACCTAAATGAAGAGCTTCTTTACTCAGAGGCTCTCATAGGGGTTTATTTAATCCTTTACATGTCCACGTAGTACGTACTGTGTGGCATGGACAGACACAGTGGGGATGAACAGAAGCAGACCCAATTCCTGACATCACGATTATTTAGTAGCTGAATATTTAGTAGGGGAAACTAACATTAATCCCACGATTATACAAACAGGCATAATCTTGTTCTCTGAAGCAGGTGTGCATGGTGCTGATAGAAACTCCCCATCAGGGCAGTAGGTAGTTAGGGAGGTCTGAAAAGGCTGCTTTGGGGAAAGTGATACGAGAGCCAGCATTGAATGGGAGGAGAGGGAAGAGTGATGCAATAAGCAGGAAGCAGGAATGGTCTGTGCAAAGATCCTGTGGTCAGCCTAGAGAACAGGGTGAACTAAAAGAAGAGTGTAACCAGAGATGAGGAGTAAAGGCGAGCGCATTGAAGGAGAGCTTGGGCAGCAGCATATGCAGTATCTGCTGGACTGTGTGAATCAGCTCTTGTCTTTAGTGCATAGACCCTAGAGGCAGACCATCTGGGTTTGTCTCCCGATTCTAGCAATTCCTGTGAGACTTGGGAAAATCTCTGTGCCTTAGTTTCTCATCTGTAAAATGAGGATCATATTAATACTTGCCTGATGAGAATTAAACAAATTAGTATAAAAAGCATTTTCATACTTAGCACATAGCACTTATGATCATTGATAACCATCAATATTATCCTAGGAAAAGCATGCATATATAGAGAGACACAGATCTGATTTCCATGACTTAGTGTAAATACTTCCTTGTACCTAATCTTGCCCATATTTACTTTGGTACTGTTCCTAGGAAAGCCATTCTATATGGGAAAGGAGAGAGAAGAGGGAACATAAGAGATTGTTCCTCTAATTTTCTCTTTGAAGCTGTAATTTTGACACTTCAGGCTTTGATGCAATTTAAAAATCTCTGTGTGCAAAGAATTATTTTCTCCCTTCCATTTCTTATCCCCACGTAGGAGCACAAGGACCTGGCAGGTAGCATTTTTCTGCAGGCTGAGAAACAGTGTGCTTCAAGTACCTACATACATTTATCCAACACCTCTTGACCCCTTGAGTTGAGGCAGACGTGCAATAGCAAAAATCTCTCTGATAAAACGCTTTTCTGAAATCACTAACTGCTGCTAAGACTTACCTGCATAAAGGGTATAAAGGGATTTCATTTCAAGCATCATTGAGTTATGAAGGTAAAAATTATGCATAATTTGTTTTATTGAAACTTTTATTTAAGAGATGGTATTGATCTCATTGCTGACCACATACAACTTCCAGCATTTCCTTCAATGATCATTTTGATTGCAATGGTGTTAAGATAGCATCCAAAGTACATGGGGGAAATAAAATTTCATATAGAACTGCTTATGTTTTGAATGTCTGCTTCATGCTATTTGGTGAAAGTGGAGCCTCATGTGTGCATGCATTTGTGTGCATATGTGTGTGTGTGTGTTTTCTACAAATATCACCAAGCATAGTGGCTCCTAGAGGATATTACCTTCTAAGTACATTTGGCCTATGAAACAATATTTCCTTTATCTCCCTTTGTCATTGTTAATTAGAAAAATTGCCAGATTCCCCAGTGGTAGCATGTCTAATTTAATAACTTGAGAGTCTGATGCTTGAAAATATAATGAAATGTACTAAATACCATGGCAATTTTATAATTACTGATACAAAACATATTGTAACTAATCTTTACTGATTAGAAAAGACTTTTATAAAGCACAAAATACAGCCGGATGAGAATTACAGCTCTATTTGCATAATTTAATGTAATTATCAATCATGAATTTTTTTCTCGAGTATTGGCTGATGGGCCAGAATTTGTTTGAAGATGAAGAATATCAGTCAACAAACCCTCCTTCTATATTGTTTCCTCAGTTCTATAAAAAGCACAGAAATAAATTTTGCGGATGTTTCCTTTTTTTCTTTGGAGAAGTTTCTATCCTTTGATTTTGATTGGCAGCTAATGGATTATCCTAATAGAATTGGTGATTTTACTTGATGTTTTGATGTCTTGTAAATATTACACGAGCCAGTATTTGTACACATTTTAGAAAGCCCAGTGTATTTCAATATTTTCCTTATTTTAAAAAGTTACATAGACGGTGAATGGACTATTGCTCTTAGTTTTATAGAATCTTAATTTAAACTTTCCTTAGGTATGTGACCTCAGGGAAAGGTAAAATTTGACAGATGGCTTTATCTTTGAATCTCAGTTTCCTTATCTAAAATGCATAGGTATGTTTATTATGAGAATTACATAAGATTTCATGGAAAACACATAACCTTTGCATTGTGGGTATCCAAAGTTGTTTTCCACCTGTGTTTTCCTCTTGAGAAAGCAGCCATGGTGTGGAAGCAGTAACACAGGAAGGCTGTGCAATATGCATTGTTGATGCACAGATGCGATATACCAGTTTGTGTTTAAGTGCCTTGGATTTGGTGGGAAGAGTATCTTGGTGGGTCATGGTTGAGTGCAGAGGTTCAGAACTTGGATGTGTGTTAGAGCTGAGCTTGAATCCTGGCTGTTACTCATGAGGTTTGTGACTGAGGTTGGTTAATCTCTAAACGGGGCAGTGCTGGAGAAGTGCAAAGGTGCTCTGGGAATATGCGAAGGCAAAGGCAGGAAACAACAGGAGAGGTGATGAACAGACATGGGTCCTGTCAGAGATGACTCTGTACTCCCAGCAGGGGCTTAGAACTTATAGGGCCATTGTTGGTTGCCGCAAGGACTGGGGAATGGCATTACTGGTCTTTAATGAGAGCAGGCCAATAATGCTAATGTAAAATGGAGACAGGAATAGTATCATTTCCTAAGGGATTAAATGGAGAGCGCTAAATATTTGAAGCATACAGTAAGGGATCTGTGGATGGTTTCTTTCTTTGTGTTTTAGATATTTCCTTCCTTCCTTCGTTCCTTCTTTCCTCCTCCTCCTCCTCCTCCTTTTTCTTCTTTAAATTTCCCTCCTTCTTTAAATTTGTCAGAGGGCATGTGTGCTTGCTAGGCAGAGAGATAGAGAGGGACATACATATGCATCTGGCATGTTTTTCAAGATGCAAGGGCTGGCATTTGGACCGTGTGGTCAGCCTTGTGAAATTTGGCCTCCTTAACCATGAGACCATTGGCAGGATCTATTTATTTATATAGTTTTTAATCACCAGAGGGTATGTGTCCTTGCCAGTGAGACAGACAGAAAGGGAGGAAGGAGTCCACCTACCATATAATCCCTTCTCCTCCATTGTTCCATTCTCTCAGGATTTTTGGATACACACACATGCAGCCAATATGTTTTTCAAGTCTCCAGGACCAAGATTTGAACCACAGGTCACCACATTTTTTTTTCTATTTCTGGCATAGCAAAGAGTTTGAAAGCAGGCAGAAGCTAATGACACAAGTACTTCCAAAGTACTTATCTAACAAAGTTACTCCCAAATTACAAGTTTTGGGAGTTAGTTTTAAGGATGGAAGCTCCAGGGACCAGCAGATGGTGTAATGGTTATGTTGCTGGATGCCCACATAATTGCCTGCGGTTCAAGTCCTGGATCCGGTGGCTTAAAACTCATGCTAGGTGACTGTGTACATGCCCCAAAATCCCCAAAGGAGAGTGTATGAGAAGGGATTGTGGTATGGCAATCCCCCTGGGGGTGATTTCTCATCTTCTGTCTCTCTGTCTCTGGTGAGTGTGTGCCCCCTATAGCAAAAAGCTCTCAAAAAAAACAACCACCACCACCACAACAACAACAACAAAAAACAAACAGACAAACAGGATAGAAGCTCCAACGTTTGCATGTCTCTAAGTGTATTCACATTTTTTCACTTAGCAGAGACCAAGTTCTCTACATGTTTGCACGTATCCTTTTTGTTTCATTAATTTCCCCCTGAACATGAATTGAGCAGTTAGTATGGTACAAATATTCAGGTGTTATCCCTGATGTCAAGATAGTCATGGGCACAGAAGAGAGCAGTGGAGACAATGTCGGAATAGATGATGCTAATACGCTACGGAGGACAGGGCCAGAGAAATGCCCAGGTGTTGTGGGAACATGGAAAGAGGCACCTGGTCTACCTAGGAGAAAAGCAGAAAGGGAAAATCGGGGAGGTAAGGAATAGGAAGTGGTCCCTAATCAGAAATGTTCTATATTCCTAGCAGGTGTTCAGAACTATGAAGGCCTTTTTGGTTGTCACAGTGACTGCAGGTTGGAGTTACTGGCCTGTAGTGAGCGGAGCCCGGAAATGCACAGGCTAATTCCATACAGAAAACACGGTCCTTTCCAAGGCCATTGAGATACAGTGAGAGGAGAGGGGGAAATAAGGTCTTCTAAGGAGTGTAGTGTAGGAAACATAAAGATTTCCTTTGAGCTTGTAATATTTGTCAAAATAAAGGTAGTTAGAAAGCATGATTTTTCTTTTTCTGTCTATGTTTTCAGCTAGAATGCCTTGGACTGTGGTTTCAATCCCCTGGCTTTCCCTGAGCCTGATGGACTGACGATGCTTGCTTTGAATATGCCCCAGACATCTCAAGCTCCCAGAGATCTCTATCAGAATTACAAAACCCCAGGAAAGAGCATTTCCCATTTTTTCCCTTTCTTACAGACTGCCAAGTTAAGAAGGGGCCAACTATAAAACAGGATTGACATTTTGAACCAGAAAATCTGTTTTTCTTTGCTTCGATACATTTTAAAATAAAATAGATTTGCTCAGACATCCAGTACAGTTAGTAGAGTTGTCCATTTCAATGGCTTAAAAGCAAAGGAGACACCAGGAGAAATAACTAAGTTGTGAACATGCAAGAGCAGGAGGAAAGGAAGAGGAATGGGGGGTGGGTATGGGTCACATCTAGGAGGCTCTGGTCTTGGGGTGTGCCCGTGAGCACAGAGGATACGTCTGGGTGCTGAAGGAGAGTCCCAGCATTTCAGCGGAAGTAGAAGAACCACGGTGATAAGCGCAAAGAGCTTCAGATTCTGCTCCTTTGCATCTCAGGGTCTTGCAGAGGCATTATCCAAGCTGGAGCTGGAGATGAGATGAGGGAGGTAAAACGAATAGGAAGAAAGGCAAGGTGAGGCTAGGCCAGCTCGTCCCCATCATTGCCTACTTGCTTGCTTTATTTATTGATTTGTTCATTTATTTATTTATTTGAGTTTTTGCCATAGGGCATGTGAACTCACTACTAAAGAGAGACGGAGAGAGGGAAAGTGAGAAATTATTCACCACGGGGGATGGCCACACTGCAATCCCTTCTCCTCTATTCTCCTCTTGGAATTTTAGGAAGGTTTGCATGACTTTCAAGCCATCAGGTATCGGACTTGAACTGCAAAGTTGGTCATGTGGGAATCCAACACCTTAGCCACTGTGCCACTTGCCCCCCCCACCCCTTTCTGGCTTTTGCAGTCATCTCTGACTGATACATATGTTGGAGTTCTATATAGGATTTCATTTAAAAATAATGAGTATTTCTGCTTTCAAAGCCATTTAAACACTAGTATTAAAAAAGACATCAGGGCTAGCAGATGGACTCCCACGTAGTTGACTGTGGTTTGAGTCCCAGACTCAGCAGCTTAAACCTCACACTGAGCACATGGGCATGCACGCCCAAAATCCCAAGGGGAGTATGGAGGAGAAGGAATTGTGGCGTGATCATCCCCCCCTGGGGAGGGGGTGACTTCTCCCTTTCTGTCTCTCTGACAGCGCATATGCCCTGTAGCAAAAATCTCTCTGGGAAAAAAAGACATGAAAGTGCTCATTTCTAGTGTCAATTAATGATTAAAGATTAATCTGCTCTGCAACTTTGGTTAAGTATGTTAACCTTTCTGTACCACTTTCTTTGTCATCATCTGGGTAATGAGCGGTAAAGACTAAAATTTCTGAAGATATTTTCAGCTCTAATCTGTGAAATTGCTAGTATGTTAATCAATTTACTGTTTTATTGCGAAAGAAAATTATTTGGACATCTACATATGTACTGACGTACTATACCTTCATAGGTACAGACAGATGAACCACACGGAAGACCTCGGAGAGTCCAAGTTTTTGATCTGAAAGTTCTAAGAGGTGTGAAATTAAAATGAGGCTATTTATGGAAGTTTGCAGTTTCCAGCACTCACAGTTGCTAGTGGTTTCATCAAAGCAGAGCATCTTGAACAAAGAACAGAAGGCCTAATCATCTAGTGCAGGTCTTTAACTGGGACAACTGGTGGGCCAGACTTCCACTGGGTAGACATGTTGGTTCTTCTGAAGTGAAGCAGAATCTTTACATGGGATGGCCAGAAATGAGTCATTTTAACTCCTGGCAACTAATGTTTCTAATTAGTTGGACAGAGCTCATAGGGAATGAGTCTACTTTCCTTAGTTGAATAAGCAGTTGTCTTAATACAGCTGTGCTTCCTATGCAAAGATTTGGAAATATAATGCAGTCTGTCTTGACAGTTTCATATCATACCTTTGTTTCCCATTTTCCTATTAGCTTTTTAAAAATTGTGCTCTTGGGACCAGCAGTTGGCATAATGGCTATGTTGCTGGACTCCCATGTAGTCGACTGCGGTTCGAGTCTGGGACCCTGTGGCTTAAACCCGGTGTGCATGCATGCCCAAGATCCCAAGAGGATAATGGAGGAGAAGGGATTGTGGCATGGCCAGCCCCCCTGGGGGGTGATTTCTTACTTTCTGTCTCTCTTTCTGGCGAATGCATGCATCCTATAGCAAAAAGCTCTAAAAAAAAATTATGCTATTCATTTGACCTTCATTCATTTCAAGCTTATTATCCCACCTGAACATTCAAGTAGCGGGTTAGGGAGCAGCGCCTCTGGGTTCTGCTATCATCTCCTCCATTTGTCTGCTTACAATCCTTTGGCCATTGGCTAGTCATTTAAAAGGTTTTGCAGGATTGCTGAATTTAAGCCAGTTCTCTGATGATTTTGAACTACACTGGCTGTATTGTCTATGGGGTTGTTGGAAAAGTCATGACATATTGTTTCTATGCAAAAGTGTGTCATGACTTTTCTGATAACCCAATAGTTTGTTTCGAATGTTCTCCACGCTAAAGAGAGAACTGAGGTGCCCCAGCTGAAGGGAATAGCCTAGCATATCTGATGCCCACATCTTTAAGCAGTGATTACAAAGCCACAGTTGATAATGACCGATTGTGCTACTCTGAGTCATTTTATTTTGTTTAAGTCTCACAATGACCCTGTGAAGACGGTATCATTATTATCCTATGGTTATTTATTTATTATTATTTTCCCATTTTTGACCAGAAAGAGACAGAGAGAGAAACACACACACGGAGAGAGAGAGAGAGCAAGCTGCCAGGTCTGGGACTCAAACCACAGTTGGCCATGTGGGAGTCCAGCGCCTTTAACCACCACACCACTTGCTGGCTCCAGTTATCCTATGATTACAGTTGAGGAAATTGATATTTAGAAAGTCTCACGTGCTAGTCTCTACTGCTTAGTAAACTCCCTTTCCTTGCTTCTACTTGGTGGTGGTTTGCAGAAATGATAAAGGTAGATGACAATATATTCTTCAGTCTCAATCCTCCATTGTAATCTAATACCCCAGATTCTTGTACTAATTTCAGTTATGAGAGAACATGGCTTCCATTGGTTTAATTTACACTCAGGTCCCGTTAAATGTCATAGCCGCCAGGTGAAGTTGGATGGTAATTTTTTAGTTTTCGATGTGGGGCTGGCATATTCACGGTTTGCTGTTAGTGTATCCATGCATGTAGAGTGACAAAGGAAAGTGAGGTCTGGCCTGGAGCCCCTTAACTACTGAATGCACGGCCACTGCTGTCTTGTCAATTACACTTTATGATTCTGCAGTAGAGAATATCCCACTTCTTTCCTTTGTTATACCTGAAAGCAGCTCTGTAGCCTGAAGTCTTTATTTCTTTCAGTGAGCACTTGCCAACCAACAGTCAGAGAAAAGGATTCATTAGACATTGTTTTTCCGCCTTTCTAACAAGGAAGTAAAGTTGAATAGGTGGGTTCAAGTGATGTCAAGTATCAATGCAGGTTTGTTTTTATGGCCCAGCACAATTTCTGCTTTCAGAATACTGTTAGTATTTAACGTTGCCTTGACTCAAAACTTCCTGCCTTTGAAAGAGTGACAAGCATTCACAGGAAGAGTGTAAAATAGCACATCATTAAAGCATTGTAGACGTATGTCAAGTTCACCTGTTTTCTCCAAGGAGGTTCCCTAGAAGTTTTCCCTTTTTTGACCCTATCAAGTCTTCTAAATAGCCTTCAATCTTTATCAGAAGGAGGTAAGGATGGAAATCATAAAAACATTTCTGCTAACTCTGTACTCTTCCCTGTATCTTCCTCCTGCCGCAGATCCATACTTCAGGGTATACTGATTTCTTGTACCTTTCTAACAACATGTCTCTTGGTCATTATTTTCAAGTAATTGATGTATGTGTGAATTGTCTCTTAAAGGTTTTGAGAGCACTGGATTATTGGGTTTTTGGAAAAGTCATGACACATTTTTTGCCTAGAAAAATACAGAACAAATACATCATGACTTTTCCAATAACACAATATATTCATTTTTCAGCATAAAGATGCTTATTTTTTTTCTTGATCTCAAAGTGCTACAAACTCTTTATGTAAATAAAAAAGGGAACTATAAAAAGGTGGAAGGCAGACAAAAGCAAAGCCAGCCCACAAGACAGTTATCACTAATGCCTTGTGTTTCTGTTTCTTTCTTTCAAGCATTTTTAAAACATACTTGTTTTTAGAATGTGTGTGAAACTGATGTTCTGGTTTTCCATTTGTCATAGCATAGCAGTTTTCTATAATAAAAAAGAAAACACCTTTCGAAATATTGTTCTATGTATCTATATGATATTTTATTAAGAAGTATCTGGGACCAGCAGATGCTGTATTGGTTACGTGGCTCTACTCCCACATGGGGGACCACAGTTTGAGTCCTGGACCTGGTGGCTTCAAAATCATGTTGGGCATGTGGGCGTGTGTGCCTAGGATCCTGAGAGGAGAATGGAGAAGGGATTGTGGCACGGCCAGTTCCCCTGGGGGATGGTGATTTCTCACTTTCTATCTCTCTATATCTCTCTCTCCCTGGCGAGCACTTGTGCCCTATAGCAAAAGTCTCTCTCAGAAAAAGTATCTAACCTATGTTTTATGTTATTAGACTAATGAAGATAATACATTTAAGGCTACATATCTCCATCCTATAACCTGTATCAGAATGCTGAAATAAGAGACACTCTAACGACTGATAAGCATGGAGCAGGCACTACCAACCAGGATGGCTGGGACTCTGGGACATGGAACAGAGTCCTTTGACATCCCTGTCATGAGAGGTGTTCAGGTTTTTGGGTGGGGACCTGGGGATTTCCTGGGGCTGTCAGGACAGCAGCTCTTTATTATGCTACAAGACCATACCAATAATTAGCTGAAAATTTGTCTTCGCTTTTCTTTTATAGTCAGGACCAGGACAAGGACACCTACTACAGCAATGATTATTCTGGAAAATCTAACCAATTTAATGGTTTGATATAATAAGAAAAGGAAGAAATAGAATCTATAGGTTATATAGTTGTCTAAATAGACATACTAAAGAGAATCAACTGGAAAGTTAGCATTATAGAGAGTTTAGCTAGGTCGTCAGATTCAAAACTAATATATAGAAATAAATGACAGTACCACAGATGAGTGAAAACACAGTAGAGCTTGTAATGGAATAAATTCTGTTTAAATTGTTGATGTAAAGATATAATCCCTAGAAATAGCCTTAACAAATGTCTAAGGATCTCCATAAAGAAACTAAAAATCTAGGGACTAGCAGTTGGCTCAATGGCTATGTCGCTGGACTCCATGTTGTCAACTGTGGTTCGAGTCCTGGACCCAGTGGCTTAAACTCACACCAGGCGCATGTGCATGTGTGCCCAAGATCCCGAGAGGAGAATGGAGGAGATGGGATTGTGGTGTGGCCCCCCCCCACCCCCCCGGGGGGGGTGATTTCTTGCTTTCTGTCTCTCTGTCTCTCTCTGTCTTTCTGGCAAGCACACATGCCCTATAGCAGAAACCTCTCAAAAAAAAAAAAAAAAAAAAAAGAAAAGAAAAAAAATCTAAGAACCATGAAAAACTTGAATAAATGAAAAATCACATTGTTTACCATGTTGGGAAATGTATTGTTATTAGTGCTGATATTAAAATTTGCTCCAAACTATAATGAATAGATTGATCAATGAGAGAATTAATATTCCAGAAGCAGACTTAAGTATCCAATTAATGGATGTTATTGTAGGATATTTTTGGGCATTATAGTGGAAGGAATTATATAAGAAAGTTAAGATAATACACTGTGGACTGAAATCCCAAATCTGCTAAGTTTTGTGGTCTATTGTTTTTCATCCCAGTGATAATATGGATTTGTTCCCATCTCAAGAAGCAGATCTGGCAATTAAATGGTATATGGTATGTAGTCAATAAAAGGTGGAGCTAGTTCATTAATATTATTTCATCTTCAAATGTTGGAAAATTAGGCATTCTGATTTTTTTCTAATAGATTTAATATTTTATGTATTCTTAAATCTACATCTATATGATTATTAAAGATAAAATATAATAACACTTTGGGCCAGCAGGTGGCATGGTGGTTAAGACACTGGACTCCTACATGGCCAACTGTGGTTGGAGTCCTCGACCCAGTGTCTTAAAAATCATACTTGGGGGACCAGCAGTTGGCGTGATGGCTATGTTGCTGGACTCACACATAGTCAACCATGTTTCAAGTCCTGGACCCGGTGGCTTAAAATCACGCCAGGTGCACGTGCGTGTATGCCCAAGATTCCAAGAGGAGAATAGAGGAGAAGGGATTGCGACATGGCCATTCCCCCTGGGGAGGTGATTTCTGGCTTTCTGTCTCTCTGTCTCTCTCTGTCTTTCTGATGAGTGCACATAACGTGTAGAAAAAAACCTCTCCAAAAACAAAAACCAAAATCAACTCATGCTTGGGATGTGTGCATGTGTGCCCCAGATCCTGAGAGGAGAATGAGAGAGAAGGGATTGCAGTGTGCTCATTCCCCTGGGGGATGATTTCTCACTTTCTGTCTCTCTGTCTCTCTCTGTCTCTTCAGCAAGTGCATGTGCCTTATAGCAAAAATCCGCCCCCCACCCCACCAACTATATATAATAACATTTGACTCTCAGGAACTATAAAGATAGTAATATTTTTCTTGTCTTCCACAGTACATTCTGTCATTAATTATCATAAACACTGTAATTTTCACCTGGATTCTGGAAGCATCTTAGAAGTAAATAGAGTATTTCTGATTCAGTTATATGCAATGTGAGTCTACAATTTACTGTACTGTTAAACGTAAGTGATCCTTGGTTACAATAGTAATAATTGTTGCATAAAATATACAAAATACAGAAGTTATAAGGAAGAAATTTAAAACGACCTGTAATTCCAGCAGTTGATGACAGTCATCATTAATATTTTATGTCTTTCCATCTGGACTCTTTTCCCCTTAGGTGTTTATTTGAGTTTCAGAATTAATAAGTTTAATGCAATATTTCAATAAAAATCTCAACCAAATTTGTTGGCGGCTTGATTTAATTTAATAAGATTATTGTAAAATTTAAATGGAAGAATGAACAATGAAGATTTAAAAATGTTTGGAAGGGGCCAGCGGATGGCTTGGTGCTTGAGGCACTGGACTCCCATGTGACTGATCATGGTTCAAGTTCTGAACTCAGCCGCCTGAAAATCACAAGTGCGTGTGTATGCATGCCCCAAATCCCAAGAGGAGAATGGAGGAGAAGGGATTACAGCATGGCCATCACCCCCAGAAGCTGATTTCTCACTTCCCTTCTCTCTCTTTGGCAAGCAAATGCACCCTCTGGCAAAAATAAAAAAACAAAAACAAAAATCTTGGAAAGTAATTAAAAAAGGGAGACCCCTATTAAATTGTAAACTGTTTTGTATAACTCCTAAATTATAGTTGTGTTGTACTGATGTAAAATTGTATAGTAGATTTCTAATATTATAGATAACTGATAAGCATACTTTAATGTTTAGAGGAATCTAGTATACAATAAAAAATGCTATTATTTACAGTGGGAGAAAACAGCAAATTTTTTCTTGCAAAAAGATTAAGTCCTTACTTCTATCATACTACAAAGTAAATTTCAAAGTAATCTAAATTGAAACCATTCCAATCTTTCTGAGAGAGATAAACAGAGGTAGCTATTTTTGACAGGGTCTCATGTCACAATCCTTTTAGTCTAGACCTCAGATTAGCTTGGATCACAGATGTGTACAACCAACCATACCTGGAGTATTCAGTTTGGCCCAGGAACTGAACCTGGGTCTACCCTGTAGCTTTCAGCCTCCCAAGTAGTAGTGCTACCTGTGTGCCACCAAGGCTGGCCCTTGCTGAGTTTCCAAGTCAGTTATAAAGTTTGTAGTTTTCCCACAGACTTTATCTGAGCCTGTATCCTTCTTGTAATGGTCTACCTTACTAGTCTGCTTTTATCTTATTGAAAACTTGAAGTATGTATTTAAAATTTTATCTTTCAGTAAACGTTTTTTAAGAAGGTGAACTTCTCTTAGAGCATCAATATTACTTAACGTGATTTTATCATGAATTATGTTGTAGAGTACTTTCATAGGCCCAGGACAATTTTTTCTCTCTTTACTTATCCTTATATCCTTAGAATGTGATAATTATTTTGTAGGAGAGTAACATTTTTATACTTTATAGAGGGCTTCTGTAAATTTTTCATAAAGTAGTCATTAAATTTCCTGACTTATGTCTCATTTGTTTTATTTCATATCTTTGTGGCTTCACTTATTGTAGATGTACACTGAGTTCCTTTCTTCATGATTAGATTTAATGTGGAGAGAATTCCACTAATTTGCCTTTCTGTGGCTCCCCATAATAAAATTTTGATTGTTACTACTCACGTGACTGTTTGGCCAAACAGCAACTAGAAATGAATGCAAAGTTGCTGACACACCTGGTATTTTAGTTGTTAGAGGTAAAGGGATTGTCTCAAGATCACTTAAGAATTCTGTGACTTGGGGCTGACAGGTGGCTTGGTGGTTAAAGGTGCCAGACTCCCACATGACCAACCATGGTTGAAGTCTCAGACCTAGTGGCTTCCTTTCTCACTTTCCCTCTTTCTCTCTTTCTCTCAATGTCTCTCTCTGGTCAAATTAGAAAATAATAATAAAGTTAAAATAATTCTTAAAAGAATTCTATGACTGAATAATTGCTACTTTGAAATTCTCTATTCATTTGAATTCATTGCACCATGTAATGTGTCCATAATAGAGTAAATCCATCATGAACCTCAACATTTGACTGAGCATCTAACAATTCTCATTCTGGGTTTATGATATGCTGAATATATTTGGTAATTTCAGCAGTGTTAGTAAATTCTAGAAACAATTCTCTAGGTAAAATTAATTATGGCTTTTCTGTATAAGAATGTTAGATGGCATCTAAGAGAATGATGGTTGATGTAATTCGTTTTAAATAATAGATCAATGATCAGATAATAATAGTTGGTAGTGAAGTCTAATACACAGAAATCTCAAGCTTGTACTCTTGTGTGAAAATTGAGTTTATGCCTTTTTTTCTTTGCTTCTTTTTTTAAAGATAAAGCTTGCAATAAAATCATTGTTTACTTTTCCATTTTCTACAGTTTCTGAGAGAGCTCAGTTGTTAGTAATGCCTTTGTTTATTTTTAAGTTGTGTGAAAATGTGCTTTGGAGAGATGAGCATTTTTTTCTTCTTCAAAAACTCTTGTAATAATCCTTACTGATCTGCTAATCTTCTGTTTGTCTGCATTTCTAACATGTTACAAGGCTGATCATATCAAGAACATTGTACCATAGGCTCTTAAGAGTTATAACTTATCACTTAAGATTGTTTAAATTAGTTATTTATTGAGAAAACATGATAAATTTTTTTCCTTGAAGGATGATTTATTCCTTTATTTTTTTTTCTACGATTTTTCAGAATAAGGATATGATGAACAGACATTACAAGGAATGTTTGTTTAGCCTAAAAATGAGAAGCCAGCAGGTGGCATGGTTAGGGCATTGGTAATTGTATTTGACTTGAATGCCTAGATGGTTGGACAATACTAGGTTCTGGATGAAGACTTTAATGGAATACAACTCAGTTACTGCATTGCATCATTAATGTGCACAACTCACAGTCTTTTAAGACAGTAATTTTAATCTCTTAACTAACAAACATCTGATCTCAGAAATCCATAACACTGAAGATTTATTTAGATTATAAAACTTATAGCAATCCAGTTATATATTCTAAGATGAAAAATAGGTCCAAGGACTTTTTTTTTTTGGTATATGTAGTAAAGAAGAACTAATTAAGGTGACCATTTATTAATCTATAAGAGTATGTGAATTTTGGGCCTGCTTTGCAGTACAACAGTTAAATGTTGTTTGTGGGGAGTGGATCCCACATGGACAACCATAGTTCAGATCCTTGGAAAAATTGCTGGGGCCATGGGCATACCCAAAATTCTGATGGGAAGAAGAAATGGAGGCAAATTGTTACATGACCATACTCCATTGGTTAGTACTTTCTTGCTCTTGTTCTCTCTCTCTCTCTCATGAATGCATGCTCTCTCTGGCAATAAAAGAAAATAGAGTCTGTGAATTTTCATATTTCATTTTTCTAACCACATAGGGATGGGTATAGTTAGAGTAATTTTGATAAATATTCTCATGAACATGAGAACAAATTTTCAACATGACTTTCTCACGTCAAGCTTGTTGTGGCTACTCAATATCTGAGATAATCTATAAATATATTGTTTTTTTTTTTGAGAGGTTTTGCTATAGGGCGTGTGTGCTTTCCAGAAAGACAGAGAAAGACAGAGGGATAGAAAGTGAGAAATCATCCCCCAGGGGGGATGGCCATGCCGCAATCCCTTCTCCTCCATTCTCCTCTCGGGATCTTGGGCACGCAAGCACACACACCTGGTGTGAGTTTAAGCCACAAGGTCCTGGACTTGAACTGCGGTCGGCTACATGGGAGTTAAGTGACAGAGCCATTACGCTAATTGCTGGTCCTATAAATTTGTATTTGAAAGGCTGCCACAAGGAAAAGTGTTTTGAAGTCTTTGATTTTCATGAAACAATATTGCCTGGCTATCTGTATGGTTTCCTTCTGTGCATTGCTTTGAAGGTTAGTGAAAATCCCGTAGAAGGAGAAATCTGGTTTTCCAGTGAGAAAAGTAGTTTCATAGAGAATCATTTTGCTTAGAATGACTCACCAAGAAGCACAGCAAACAGTAGAATCTGTTCATATAACTAAATGATAGTAGTCATACTTTGTTTCTTCTTATCACTGACTTTCATCTTAAACAGTCAGCTATACAGTCATTATTACAGTCAGCTATACAGTCATTATTACATGAATGCAAGGCTAAAAATCAAGCCTAGCCATTTCAGGGTTCTGAGCTCTTTTTTTTTTAAATTTAAATTTATTTATTTACATTCATTCATTCATTGTACTTCATTACAGCATAGAAAATGAGATTTTCCACCCAGAGTACATTCTATATTGGCTCAATCAAGCACATCAACATACATGTTATTGTCAACAAATAATTTTCCATTTCTTGTTTCCTATATGTTTTGCTTCCCCCCCCCCATCCTTGATTCCCTATCTCTTACCCTCTGCCATTTCCCACTCTCCTCCCACACTGTCTCTGGTATCTATGTTTGCTTTCTATACTGTTTTCCCCCCACATTTTATTGAATTACTAAAGACTTTAATTAATCTAAATATTTTCATAGCAAGCACAGTGACCTATGGACATGATCTTAGAAAGATCATCTGATACAAGTGTCACAAATCTTGTCAAATGTTATCATCCCCAGGCTGGTCATAGCTGATGATTCACCCTTTATATAGAGTCACCAATAATAAAGATATTCCATATTTAACTTCAGAAATTTTGAAATCACAGATTTTCCATGAAAAGCAAACTAGAGGTAGCCAAAGAGAACGAGTTCTGTAGTCAGAGCAGTGTGAGGTACCAGCTAGCATCAGTCAGCTAGAGAATCTGGGAGTGACAGAGCAAGTTCCGTGGTTATGCATGACTCCATCATGGAGCCCTTCTCAAAAAAAAAAAAAAAAAAAAAAAAAAAAGAGAAGAAATCTTTCTTCCTCTCTTTTCATGTCTTTATCAAATGTTTTAATTTACATCCAGGACTGGTTTCCCTCCATCCTGGGATGCAAATAAACATTACTGGTCATCTAAAATGAGCAATTGCGAGCTTAGCATCTGTGATGCAGGTGATGATGTGCCACACTGTAGTGCTGGAAGCCACGTGTCTGTCTGCAGTTTGAATCTCCTGGTCGACTGCCTGATTATCTTGAAACATGCTGAGACTGTGTTTATTATACATGCCCAAGATTCTGAGGAGCTCAAGGTCTGGAGAAAGGGATTTTGACATGACTAGACCCTGTCGAGAAGTACTTCTCTCTCTCTCTTTTATGCATACTCACTGTCCCACATGCACAAAAAGAAAAGTTAAAATGAATAGTTAGACGTGTTACTTGTTTAAATACTGTGGCACCTATGGTGGTTAATTCTTCCTGCCACACAAAAAGTAACACAAAAGGAAAATCAAAAGTAATTGAAGCATATTAGTCCAAAAAAGATAATCAAAATATAAAGGAAGACAGCAAGAAAGGAAAAGATAGATGAAAGACTATATGACTAGCAAAAAGCAGTTAAAACAGCAATTGTAAAATTTTCTGAATCAATAATTACTTTAAATATGACTAGATTAAACTACCCAAGAAAAAGACATAGAGTGGCTGAATGTATAAAAAAATAAGTTCCAACTATATACTGTTCAGAAGACACTTACTTTAGGTTTTAGACACATAATCAAAATGGGATGGCACTAGCTTAAATACAGACATAAAGATCAATGGAATAGAATACAGAGCTCAGAAATAAGTTCACTGGTCAACTGAACTTTAAGAAGGGTTCCAAAAACACATAATGGAGAAAGGATAGTGTTAAGAAAACCATATATAGGGACCAGCAGTTAGCATAATGGCTATGTCGCTGGACTCCCATGTAGTCAACCACAGTTCACGTCTCAGTGGTTTAAAACACACGCCGGGTGCGTGTGTGTGCGTGCCCAAGATCCTAAGAGGAGAATGGAGGAGAAGGGATTGCGGCGTGGCCATCTCCCCTGGGGGGTGATTTCTCGCTTTCTGTCTCTCTATCTCTCTCTGCTTGTCTGGCGAGCGTACACGTCCTACAGCAAAAACCTCTCAAAAGAGAAAAGAAAACCATATATCCACATGCAAAAGAATAAAATTAGACCCATATTTTATACCATACACAAAAATATACTCCAACAGATTAAAGATATGAGACCTGAAACTGTTAAAGTTAAAAGAAAAAGTGTGTGGGGGGGGATTTCATGGCATTGGTCTTGGCATTGATTTCATAGATATGACCCCAAAGTCACAAATGACAAAAAGAAAGATAAATGAATTGTATTACATCAACCTAAAAATCTGCATTGCAAAGTAAATAGAAGAAAAAGGCCATCTATGCAATGGAGGTAATTATTTGTATACCATATATCTGATAAGAGGTTGATATTTGAAATATACAAGGGGTTCCTACAAATTTTTTTTTGGAGAGTCTTTTTTTTCTATAGGGCACGTGCACTCACCAGAAAGAGAGAGACAGAGAGACAGAAAGCGAGAAATCATCCCCCAGGGGGGATAGCCATGCTGCAATCCCTTCTCCTCCATTCTCCTCTTGGGATCTTGGGCACGCACACACATGTGCCCAGCATGAGTTTAAGCCACCGGGTCCGGGACTTGAATAGTGGTCGACTACATGAGAGTCCAGCGACATGGCCATTACACTAACTGCTGGTCCCCCTACAACTTTTTTTAAAAAAATAATAATTCAATTTAAAAATTTGCTAAATACTTGACTAGACAGTTATCCAAAGAAGACATGGCCAATGAGAATATGAAGGAAATTATCAGTATCACTAAAAATCTAAAAAAAAGCAAATCAAAAGACTGAGAAAGCATCTTAGAATAGCTATTATTAAAGAAACCAAAAGACAGGCCAGCAAGTGGTGTAGTGGTTAGGGTGCTGACTGTGCAGTTCAAATCCCAGAACTGGCGTCTTGAAAAACACACTGCCTGTGCATGCGTGCCTACTCAAAATCCCAAGAAGAGAATGGAGGGCAGGTTTTGTGGGAGGGTGATTTCTTACTCTCCCTTCTCTATGTCTCTCTCCAGTGAGCATGTGGCCCTTATGGCAAAAATCTAAAAACAACAACAAAACCAAAGACAAGCATTTATAAAGATGTAGGGGAAAGGGAACCTCACATACTGTGTGAAGGCAAAAATGGTGCAGCTCTGTAAAAATAGTATGGAGATTCTCTCCAAAAATGAAAATAGAACTGTGATATGATCCAGCAATCCTGCTTCTGGATATTTACCCAAAATGACTGAAATCAGGAACTGAGGAAAATAGTATTCCTTGTTTTTGTTGCAGTTGTATTAACAAGAGCTAAGATATAGAAACAACCTATATGTCCATCACCTGATCAATGGCCAAGAACCTATGGCATGAATATATATTAGAATATTATTCAAACTTAAAAAGAAGGGAATTCTGACAAATGCTATAACATGGATGAACTTTGGAGTCATGATAAGTGAAATAAGCCAGTCACAGACAAATACTGCCTGATTCCACTTTAGTCAAGCAAGATGAAGAAGCTCTTGAGATATTCTGAACATTGTATTGATAGTCAACAACAATGTATTGTAACTTTAAAAAATTGTTTACAGGATACATCTTAAGTCTTGGATTATTGGAAAAGTCATGACATATTTTTTCTATGTAAAAATGCTTCATGACTTTTCTGACAAGCCAGTATTTATCATAATGACATAAAATTAAAAATTAAATAAATAAAGTAAATAAAAAGCAAAGCAAGTGGGCTTTAGGTAAAGCCAGCACACAATAGTTTACTAATATTCTCTGTAGCCTTATGGAGAAATATGTTAAAAACTATATAATATTTTCCAGTTTTTATTGCTCTTTTCCTTCTTTTTAGCCCTCTGTATATCAACTAGCTAACCTGTTTAACCTTAATAAAAACTTTGTCTACAGATGTTTACATAGAGCTTCAAATTTAATACTCCTGAGAGGGTCAGAATGAGCAGTAAAGGCTTTTCTGACACAGAAAATATTAATTTCTTGTGCTATAAAGCTGGGAAAAGTTTGGCCAATTGTTATCTTATTCTTAACTTCATATTAAAAATGTCAAACAATTTTTGGATCATATCCCTTTAAATATAAAATATAAAGGATATGATTTTATTACCACAAATTAGGATTGAACTCAGCTGACAGCTGGTCCTGTTAGATATCTAATTATCGTCAGAACCTGCTATCGTCCACAATCAACTAGTCCTCAACCAAAGTAATTATTTTTAACAGATGTTCTATGGTGTTTAATTGGTTTGTATCTAATAATTATATAAGGGGTCAACTAAAGAATTTGCCTAGGGGTTAATTTTGTAACTAATTCATCTTAGAGGGTTCACTAGGAAGTTAGATTTCTCACAACTGACAATGCCTATTTTGAAAATCTTCCAAAGGGGAGGAAAATCATGACCATGTTCTCTTTGAAAAAGAACACAGGGCCACCATCCTTTTCTCTCTTTGGGTGAGAACAAATCCAGAGGTGTTTCCTTAAGAATGTTGGCTCTATCCATTGGTCCTCCATCAACCCCTTTGGGCTACACTCCATGAAGGTATGATGGCATTTTCTTTGAGCAAAGATTCTATATAAGTTCCCGCTTTTCGGTATCAAAACTTGAAGCTCTTCTGGGTTTTTTGTTTTGTTTTGAAACAGAGAACATGGACATTCTTTTTGTTTGCTTGTTTGAAAGAGAGATTTTTGCTATAGGGTGTGTGCATTTGCTGGGAGAAAAAAAGAGAGAGAGAAAGCAAGAAATCACCCCTCCTCTCCCTTGCAAGGGGAATGGTGATGTCACAATCCCGTCTCCTCCATTCTCCTCTCAGGATTTTGGGTACACACACACATATACCCAGTGTAAGTTTAAAGCTGGGATCTGAACCGTGGTCAACTATGTGGGAGTCCAGCGATGTAACCACTATGCCATCTGCTGGTCCTGACATTCTAATATCTTTAGAAAGAATATAATACATTAGTGTGCTGCCCAGAGTTTATAAACTCAATGATGTAAAATAATACTGTAAAGTGGACATAGGTATTTAAAGCAATTAAATGCTTCCCTTTCGCTAGATAGACCAAACTTTATCTTGAACAAAAATTATAACTGGAGAACATTATTTTGAGCTCTAATAAAATAATTTCTCATTTAATTACAACTTGTCCTAATTTCCTCAACTTCAGCTGAAGAATGTTAAGAAGCAGCTGTATGAAACTTACCCTGTTGTGTGGAGAATTTTGTTCACCGTAATACTCTGTGTTCTCCTAATGAAAATTGGAGGAAAAATGTCTTTATGTATCCCTGATTTCCATGAGTAACTTATAAAATACATACTTATTTTCTGGACATTATGGTCAGTATCTGATTCTGTCTGCCTTTTGTAGACAGTCTATCAATAAGATAAAAAGATCTAAGATAAACTAATAGCATATTTCCAGCGAATGTGTAATATCGGTATATATCTCTGTGCATTTGTTACCCCTTTAAGCAGAGAGGTATAATAGCATATTGATTAAGAGGGAGAGTAATTTTATAAAGCTGAAAATCTTGGGTTCAACTGCCAGTGTCCCTACTTACTAACTTAGTGTTGTTGAGTAACTTAATTTCTCAATTTTTTTTTCTTTTTTTTGGGAGTGATTTCTGCTATAGGGCACATGCACTCGCCAGAAAGACAGAGAGAGACAGAGAGACAGAAAGTGAGAAATCACCCCCCAGGGGGGTTGGCCACACTGCAATCTCTTCTCCTCCATTCTCCTCTCGGGATCTTGGGCATGCACACATATGTGCCTGGCATGAGTTTTAAGCCACCATGTCCAGGACTTGAGCCGTATTTGACTACATGGGAGTCCAGCAGCATAGCCATTACACTAACTGCTGGTCCTATAATTTCTCAATTTTTTTGTGTCTCAGTTTCCTTATCTGCAGAAGGGAGACAATAGCACAACCTTTCTCATGTTTTGTTATGAAAATTGAATAGTACCACATAGAACAGTCTATTAGATGTGTAATTCTCCATACAGGTTAGATATTATTTGCTCACTGTTTATCAATTCTCTTTTATTTTATCAAGTAGTGTATTTTTATTAAAATCATTATGTAGTTCTCAGTACTCTTGTAGGTATCAGAAACATGTATTGCAGTAAGTAAAAAAGATTGCTGTAACAAAATTCCAAGAATGCACTTGCTTCAGGTATAGTAGGATATGGGAGTTTTTGAAAATATCATTGTTTCTCATATTTGATTAGCCTTTATTGTAAATGAAGTAAAAAATTTCACCTCCTGTCCTTTTATCTCAGTTACTCTATCCTATGGATTTATGTAGAAGCAGATTGAATTAAAATACCTTGGTTCCATTATTTTAATCAGAGATTCCTTATTGAAAACCAAGAAAATGAACAAACAGGGACCAGCAGTTGGTGTAATGGCTATGTCGTTGGACTCCCATATAGTCGACTGTGATTCGAGTCCTGGACTGGGTGGCTTAAGCTCATGCTGGATGCATGTGCATGCATCCCAAGATCCCAAGAGGAGAATGGAGGAGAAGGGATTGTGGTGTGGCCATCCCCCCGGGGGTGATTCATCGCTTTCTGTCTCTCTCTCTATTTCTAGTGAGCACATGCACCCTATAGCAAAAACCTCTTTTAAAAAAATGAACAAACATATAAAAACAATTGTGCTATATAGACTTCTGGACATTTCAAATATTTTTGGAATGAAATGGAGTATAAATTACTCAATAAAATATACCATTGTCTTAAAATTTTGACTTTATAAGTATTACTTTTGAAGCTGTGCACATCTGCTAAAAGTATAAACAGTTAAAAATTATTTACTAGGACTAGCAGATGGGATGACAGTTGCAGACTACATGGGCAGACTCCCATGTAGTCAACCATGGTTTGAATCCTGGACCTGGTGTCTTGAAACTCATGCCAGGGATGTGTGCATGCATGCCAGAGTCCTGAGAGGAGAATGGAGGAGAAGAGATAGTGGTGTGGCCATACCACCACGGGGTGATTTCTCACTTTCTACCTCTGTCTTTCTGGCAAGTCCACATTCCCTAGAGCAAAAATCTCTAAAAAATTATTTATTTACATCTCCCATGAGTGAGAGAGATGGAAAATGGGAGGAGACTGAGAAACAGCATCCCTAACAGGAAGCCAGTGCTGTGATTGACCCCCACCTTCAGCTAGCCTTATTCATGGGCACAGACTTGCCTGGAGCACTCAGCGAGGTCTTGGGATATGAACTGGGATCTTTCCCCCATGAGCCTCCCTGGCAATGTGTCACCCTTTACTGCTGCACCACACTCCAGCCACAGTATAAGCAATATTTTGATTCTATCATCAAAGAACTTTCCAGTCTCAGAATTTGAAATTCCTTAACAACTCAGCCTGTTCCCAAAGGGAGTATCCCACAGGCAACAGAATTCACTTGTGTGACTATTGAGTCATGTTTGTAATCAACAGTAATGTGACCACCATATCTATGACCTACAGACTTATAGGCAAGGCCCAAAATCACTCAGTGTCTTCTTCTATGTCAACTCTGACTAGTTAGTAATACCTGTTGGGTACTGTGTTGAGAATGATTATGAAACTGCATCTGGCTAGGTAGGAAGGAGTGCCCTGATGGGTTCATATGGTCTGCATTAAAAAACTGAGTGGCCTTATATCCATCATCCTTGGTTGATGCTGTCAGTTCTAAAGAGCTACAGATTATAAATGAGAAAGCCACCTACAGTTATTATAAAACAATTCCAAGATGTTAAGAATCTGTGCCATAAGTAAAACTGTAAGAGGTAGAAATTTTACATTCCTTCTCAGTAGAATTATTAGTAACTGAAATTGCTGCCTTGAAATTCTACCTTTACATGACTATTTAAACTTATTTCCTTTACTTCCCTATGTAGAAAACCATTGAATAAAGAAGATTGCCTATTCAAAACGATTCAAAATAGAAAACTGTTAAATTTCCCAGATAACTAGAACTTGATACTTGCTGATATAAAAAAAATCTGAGTAGAGGTAAATAATTATCAATTTGGAAGACAATTACTGAAAACCAATTTATCACTGGCATTAAAAATACACCTTTCTGGGACTAGCAGTTGGTGTAATGGCTATGTTGCTGGACTCCCATGTAGTCAACCATGGTTCGAGTCCTGGACCTGGTGGCTTAAACACACGCCAGGTGTGTGTGCGTGCGTGCCCAATATCCTGGGAGGAGAATGGAGGAAAAGGGATTGCAGTATGGCCATCCACCCTGGTGATTTCTCGCTTTCTGTCTGTCTTCCTGGTGAGCACAAGCGCCCTATAGAAAAAAAAAAAAAAAAAAAAAGAAAAAAAAAAAAAAAAAAAAACCTCTCTGGGACCAGCAGTAAGCGTAATGGATATGTCGTTGGACTCCCGCATGGTCGACCGTGATTCATGTCCCAGACCCGGTGGCTTAAAACTCATGCCGGGTGCATGTGCGTGTGTGCCCAAGATCCTGAGAGGAGAATGGAGGAAAAGGGATTGTGGCGTGGCCATTCCCCCCTGGGAGGTGATTTCTTGCTTTCTGTCTCTCTGTCTCTGTCTGGCGAGGCCACGTGCCCTATAGCAAAAACCTCTCCAAAAACAAAACAAAACAAAACTCTCTAAAAAAAAATACCCCTTTCAAAATTCTTTCTGTAAAGTCAGACAGGATATGCTGATGCAATTTTAATAAAATATCAGATAATATAAAGTTATTTCAAAATATATATCTTAGATGATATTTTAGATTTATATGCTGTGGCTTTATAAAACTGTGTGTGTATGTGTGTGTGTGATGGCCCAAAATCTTCACTTTTAAAAGATAATACCACTTTTAAATATTTTCACCCAGATTTCCATAAATATAATCAGTCTTCCTTTTCCCCCAAACATTTTAATGACAGATTTATAGTGTCAGTGAACATTCGTGTACCCAATGCCTACATTTGATCCTTAACATTTTCTTAGATTTACTTTTATCATTTACCTATTTATAAATCCATTCCTCTATCCATTTATAAATTCATCATTTTTTGGTGAAGTTCAAAGTAAGTTATAGAGCACAACAATATTGAGGTTGCTCAAAAAAATTTAAGAACTATGGTATAATCCAGCAATCCTACTGAAGGGGATACATATGGATTGGAAAGATGTTGGTCAAAGGATACAAAATTTTAGTTAGTAGTAGGACTAAATTTACGAGATCTATTATAAAACATGGAAAACATAGTTAACTATGTATGTATACTTGAAAACTGCTAAAATAATAAATTTTAAATTTCTTGCTACAAAACTGAGAAGGACTATATTACTTAGTTTCATTTGGTCATTTTACAAGGCATATCTATTTCAAAACATATGTTATATACATCATGAATATATACAATTTTTTTGTAAACTAGAGAAAAATGTAGAACACTTAAATCAGTGGACTTTGAGTAAAGCAGCTTACCTTTCATAATGCAAGTGAGCTTTATCCAATCCGTTGAAAGTTTAGTAAGACAAAAACTAACCTCTCCTGAGCAAGAGAGAATTCTGTCAAGAGAATGCATTTGGACTCAGACTGCACTCAGGATGCTGGAGGCCATATCGATCAAGACTTAGTTCCTGGTCTGAACGCACATGCCAAGTATGTGTGCACGTGCCTTGATCCTCACTGGTTGGGTTGGATGTGAGGGAAAATCATGGCATAAGACCCTGAGGGTGCTTGTCTTTCTCTCTCTTATTAAAGACATACATAAGTAAATTTAAGAAAATGTCAGTCTCATAGAAACAGAGAGTAGAGAGTAGAGAATGATTACTGAAGGTTGGGAAGGGGAAATCAGAGAGAAAGAAAGGAGTTGGTTCATGTGTACAAAAGTAGGGTTAATAGAAGGATTGAGTTCTAGTGTTATTTAGCATAGTAGAGTGAGTATCATTAACAATAAATTGACTATTTTAAAATAGTTAGAAGAGAAGATTTTGGTTTGTTTGTTTAGTTCTTTGTTGTTGTGGTTGCTATAGGGTGTGTGCACTCACCAGAGATAGAGACAGAGAGAATGAGAAATCATCTCCCTGGGGACAGCCACGCTGCAACCCCTTCTCCTCCATTCTCTCAGAATTTTAGGCACGTAAGCACATGTGCCCAAAGTGATTTTCAGGCCCCTGAGTCTGGGACTTGAATTGCAGTCAGCCACATGGGAGTATAGTGCCTTAACCATCATGCCCCTCTGGGCCCAGAAGAGAAGATATTAAATGTTCCTAACACAAAGAAATGGTAAATATTTCAGGTCATGAATATACTACTTACCTTGATTTGATCATTATGCATTGTATACATGTATTTTATCACACTACAATCTTTAAATATGTGTAAGTATTGTGGGTCATTTAAAAAAATCCTTATCTGCTAATTTCTTTCTTTTTTTTTTTTTTGGAGAGGTTTTTGCTATAGGGTGTGTGTGCTTGCCAGACAGACAGAGAGAGACATAGAGACAGAAAGCGAGAAATCACCCCCCAGGGGGGATGGTCACGCCGCAATCCCTTCTCCTCCATTCTCCTCTCGGGATCTTGGGCATGCATGCACATGCACCCGGCGTGAGTTTTAAGCCACCGGGTCTGGGACGCGAACCACGGTCAACTACATGGGAGTCCAGCGACATAGCCATTACGCTAACTGCTGGTTTCCATCTGCTAATTTCTTTCATTTTTTTTTTTAAATTTTAAATTTATTCATTCTCTACATTAATTCACTATACACCATCACAACACACAAATGAATTTTCCATCCAAAATACACTGTGCATTGGCTCAATCAAGCACATCAACACACATGTTCTCAGCAAATAATTTTCCAATTCTTATGTCCTGCATACCTTGCCTTTTGTTTTGCCATCCCTGATTCCCCATCCCCCACCCTCTGC
>NW_006159849.1:2935363-2935622 GCF_000334495.1 Tupaia belangeri chinensis
AGCGGGGGGCCGGCGGCCCGGGCCCGCGGAACCCGGAGCAGAGCCCCAGCCAGGCGGCCGCGCAGGCCCCCCATCTGCTAATTTCTTATCTCAAACATTTTAGGAGAATTTTCTGCTGGTCTATTGTCCTTGATAGTGAGTTATATTTTTCTGTTTACTTAAAAGTAAAAAAAATTGTATTATATCCTGAACATTGTGGATTTTATACTGTGGAGATTAAGTGAGATAATATTTTTACAAATATGATTTTTTCAAAAGC
>NW_006159849.1:2935636-2984641 GCF_000334495.1 Tupaia belangeri chinensis
ACTTTTGTGGGACTTTAAGTGTAAATTCGGTTTCATGCTCAGAAACCTTAATCTCAGTTTAATTCATTTTGCTTCAATTAAACTACTTAATTCTTGTCCCAAGAATGTGTCTCATAGTTTAGCTGTCAACAGGTATTTACAGTTTATCCACAAAACTGGTTTCCATTCTTTGTCCTTTTATTTGGGGGACTATTCCCTCACTATCTGGCAGCTGTGGATACCTAAATTGTGTCTTATTGTTCTTTAAGCAAGAAAGACTGTGCATTTGCTTTCAAAAATTGCTCACCTTGCATGGCACCAATTGATGGCCACTCTCAGGCTACAAGCTCTGAGAATGACACAGTGCCACTGCTTTCTTCCAAGGGTCAACCTTGTTCTGGTTTTGCTTACTTTTGTTCACTTTCCAGGATCTTTTGTTATATATTTTAAATATCTTATCCTGATTTATAGTTATGTTCTATAGGAGGGACAATTCTATAGGGGCTTAGTCTGCCATTCTTAGGAGTGCAACACTAACCTTTAAAAAAAGTACACACACACACCCACACACTCACACACACACACACACAAACACACACACAGTTATATAACCCTGTAATAGAAAATATTATAAAATGATATACAGTTTATTGGGTTGTCAGAAAAATCATGATGCAATTTTGCTTAGAAAAACATGTCATGACTTTTTCAGTGACCCAATAATATAAAGAAAATAGAAAAAAAAATCTTTTTCTGCTAGAAAGTACATGTGCTTGCCAGAGAGAGAGAGAAGAAGAGGAGAATCACCTCCCACCATGGGTAATGGTCACGCTGCAATCCCTTCTCCTTCATTTCTCCATGGTGTCAGGATTTGGGGCACCTAAGTGCACTTCCTGGCATATTTCTCAAGCCTTGGGTCTGGAACTCCAACTGTGCAGTTGGCTTTGTGGGATCCAGCTGCCTTAGCCACCAGGCCATGGATCAGGCCCTAGATTATATTCTTGATGGGACGTTATCATCACTATATGTGGGTGCTGTCTCTATCCATTTAATTATTTTAACCAATCTTCAAAAATTCAAATTGTTTCATTAAACTCTTCTCTAAATGTGGAAACCTCAAAGGGAGTAATTTAGTAATGGTAGAAAAAAATAATCCTTACCTCCTTGACCTTCATTGTCATGCTTCTCATTATTTCTAATTTCTATGTCTCATATTTGATAGCCCTTGTTCCTAGAACTTTTCTTGCCATACAGAACATTTTAAATATATAGTTTACTCTTAATTGCACAGGGCTCTTCATGAACAGTTATATGTGCTTATATAGACATTAGAGAGAATTAAAACCTATGTCAGTGAAAAAGAATGTGAATCTATAAGCTTACCAATGATTCAAATACATGACTTTTTTATATCATGTTATAGTTAACAATATGTAAAAAGAAAATTTATGAATTGGTAACTATGCATCCTAATTCACAATTCTATCTTTTGTAGATCATTTCTTTATTGTTGGCTTTCACTGAATTCAGTGTCCTTTGTCTTTGGCTATCTGTTCCGTAAAAAATGAAATCTAAAATTCTCTCAGGTCCTTGGTGATGAAACCATCTTGCTTTATCTTCAAACACTGTTATCGATGATTCTGATGAATGCAGTGGCAATGTCCAGCTGGTGGTCATTGGCACAACTTCGTGGCCATCAAGAAACTTATCAGAACTTTTGATTTTATGCTCAGACATTATGTGCCTACTGAGTCTTTAGATGACAAGCAGTTGCCTGTTAAAGGAGTGGGATGCGAGAGAAAACAGCCTTCTCGCTGGCTGGTTGTTGCACGCACATGTACACTGAATAACTGATAATCTGTTTGTAGTCTGTTGATGGAATTATACAGAAGGGAGAATAAAAGCCCTTGCTCGGTAAGCTCTCTGCCATCTGTAGCTGTGTTTGTTTGGCACACACACTTCAACCATCCATTCCAAATAGGCCAAACTACATTTCTGCTGGCAAGTGTTGGCTTTCTGCTCTGTGAAAGTGCTGGCTGGTCGTGAATAGACAATGAGCGCAGAATGCCAACATGGAAGGCTCTCTGGGGAAGAAAAAAAATAAGACGTTTTGATAACACCCAAGAAATGAAGCAAATTTAGCTAGAAAACTGGTGACTGGACTTTCTATTACAATGTTCACTGCGGTTAAAGTGTGTGCAAATGTGTATTAAAAACTTTTATTTACTAAAAGACCTCCAGTAAGAGATTGAAAAGGCAGGATTTGGGTTTCTCTATGTGCAGACGCTGAGATAAAGATTAGATGAAAGTAATTTATTTGAGAATTCATCTTAGGTAAACAAACATCACACAAGGAAACAAAAAAATACGAGGAAGTGGGGAAATGAGAGAGAAAATGCAGTAAATTCAGTAAAGTGCATGAGGTAACTGTGGCTCATTTCTGAGAATCCTCTGACATACTGCCTCAAAATTATCCTCATTGTGGACTAAGAATTGATCCTCCATTTTCTGCCCCACATTTGTGAAGAGTCGTTCCTGAGGGGATTAACTCACTAGCAATGTTTTGTTTTATTTTGAAGGTTTTCGCCATAGGACATGTGGGCTTGCCAGAGAGAAACAGTGGGAGGGAAAGTAAGAAATCATCCCCCAGTGGGGATGGCCATGCTGCAATCTCTTCTCCTCTATTTTCCTCCTGGGATTTTGGGCATGTATGCGTATATGCCTGGTGTGATTTTCAGGTCACTAAGTCCAGGACTTGAACCATGATCAGCCATGTGGGAGTCCAGCACTGTAACCATTACACCATCTGCTGGCCCCACTCAGTGGTCCTAACCTGCCCTGAGCATGGGCAGGGCATGTTTCTGGGCTAGAAACTTCCATGTACAGACACAGAAGTTTGTTGTAAAATCTCATTGTCACAAATTGGAATCATCCACCAGCTGCCAGTCATGGCTGGGCATATCAACTGGGGACTGTTTTCACGTGGCGCAGAGGTGCTTGCAATGTACCCAGTAAAGTTCTTTTACCTGGGATATGTAAAGAACTCTTACAAATCTATTAGAAAAAGACACTTTAATAAGTTGTCCACATGCCTAATACATATGAGAAAAGGCCTCAATCTCAGTAGTTATTAGGGGAAGAGAAAATAAGACCACAATAATTAATCATCATACACGCACCAGAATGGATAAAATTTAAAAATGGAATGATGAGAATTTGAAGGAATTGAACCTTTTATACTTTCCAAAAAGTATGGCAGTTTAAACATATACATACTCAATGGGCGAATGCACAATTTATAAAAATCCATTGAGTTATATAATTATGATTTGTTCATGTTTCTTTTTTCTTTAGTTTATTTCTTTTTAGTTTACCAGAGAACTCATGCACTTGCTGAGAGTGGGAAAGCGAGAAACCACCTTCCATAAGGATAATCTGGAATCCCTTTTCCTCTCTCTCTCTCCTGTTGGGATTTTGGGCATGCATACATATGCACCCTGCATGTTTTTCAAGCCACCAGATCTGGGACTCAAACTGTGCAGTCTACCATATAGGATTCAGCTGCTTTAACTGCCAGACCACAGGTTGATCCCATGTTTCTTTTCTTTATTATATTTTGAATTTACTTAAAATACACATAAGATAAAGAGGTGCATTTTGCAAAAAACCTCTTTTTTGATAGCGAAATAGCGAGTTTTTACATTTGACTATGAAAAGGTATTTAATTGTTCTCCAGAAAACTTGTATGTCACAATCCAGGAAAAAAAAAAAAAAAAGAAATCAACTAGTGCATAATAAAATTCTGATTAAATTAATTGAATATAGTAATAATCAATAAACTTTTAAATGATTGAACTTCCTTTAGATTTTTTTTTTGGGGGGTGAGGTTTTTGCTATAGGGCACATGTGCTTGCTAGAGAGACAGAGAGACAGAAAGCAAAAAATCACCCCGTGGGTGTATGGCCATGTTGCAATCCCTTCTCCTTCATTCTCCTCTTGGGATCTTAGGTACACATATACACATGTCTGGTGTGAGTTTTAAGTTGCTGGATCTGGGACTTGAACTGTGGTCAACTACATGGGAGTCCAATGATATAACCATTATGGCATAAAATGGTTATAGAAAGAAAAATAACTGTTTTCTTTAAAATCTAGTAATTCAGGGTGACACTTAATTTGATCCAGTTAGTAAAATGAACAGGACCTTGGAATCTATTCTTTCTCATTTTTCTTTCTCTCTCTCTCTTTTTTTCTCCGTCTTTCTGTGTATCTGTCTGTATTTCAAGTATGTAATTTCAGGGGATTCATGACTTTTTAATTGAGTAGGTAAGGTTTTATTTTATTGACAGATTTTTTTTTGGAGTGCATGTGCTCACCAGAAAGACAGAGAGAGAGAGAGAGAGAGAGAGAGAGAGAGAGAAAGAAAGACAGAATGTGAGAAATCACACCCCCTGGGGGGGGAGGGATGACCATGCTGCAGTCCCTTCTCCTCCATTCTCCTCTTGAGATCTTGGGCACACATTCATACACGCCTGGCATGAATAAGCCACCGGGTTTGGGACTCAAACCACAGTCGACTACATGGGAGTCTAGCGACATAGCCATTATGCCATCTGCTGGTCCTATTGACAGATTTTTTTTTTAATAGACCTGTTGACAACATTTTAATAAAATTTATAAGTTAGGATATGGTTCTAAAGAGGTCATGATCATTCTTGAAGGGAACAATGATCTTAGTGAGTCCTGACCATAGGTAACATTTATAGCCTCCGGTAGCTCCTTTGACGATGCTTAGCACTGGCTATGGAGACATGAGGGGCAAGGGTACGTCTGCCTCAGTGTACATCCAAGGTACCACATCACATGGAGGACAATAATGATATAAATATTTGGTGAAAAAGAGTTATTTTTATATAGTTAACCATAAAATTTCCCCACAGGAACGTTTCCTAACCTTTTCAAGCATGCAGTTTTGAGTAGTTTTCAAGACACTGACATTATTAATATATGCAGAGCTCAAATAATGTGTATAAGCTATAAAGATGCAAAGTCAATTTACTCAGAAGCAGACACTTAGCCAATGTGGGTACTTCACTTATAACTACATTGCCCGTGGAATGAAATGTGCATTGCTATCCGTTGATTTAATAAATCTCGGTGTGTTTTTGTAGCGCTTGCTAAAACACAATCTGCTTTGTGATCACCCAAATTATTGATCTTTAATCCTCTTTATTACTTCTTTTCTTGAAATTCTTTCTTTTGTTTATGTCATTTCTTCCTAATAGGATACCATCATTCACTTACTGAGCTGCTCAGTCATTTATTCATAGTTTATGCAATATTTATTGATAGCTCGCTCATTCTGTTCCTGTCACAGTGCAAGCTGCTGTATATATGATTATAACTAGGTCATATTCTTGGGCCTCTTAGGACTTTAGTCCAATGATGAGAGTTTGATAAGTAAATGCATGCTTGAAATGAGGGAACGTGAAGCGAGCTAAGTGTTGTAACTTAGGACTTCACAAAGTAAAGTAGGAAGAGAAATACTTGGTCAGTTAAACTCCCCTGGCCAAAGAGGTTGGTTGGATGAAGAGATTAGGAAGAATTAATTACTTTATTTTATTTTTATTTACTTATGTATTTTTAATTTGCCAGAGGGTACATGTGCTTGAGGGAGAGAGACACAGAGACAAAGAGAGGGGAAGTGAGAAAGCACACCTACCGGGCATGGTCACATGTAACCATTTCTCCTCCATCTCTTCCTCCCCTTGCAACTTTGGGTGCATGCTCACATACCCAGCATGTTTTTCAAGCCACTGGGTCCAGGGCTTGAACCATATAGTTGGCCATGTAGGATCTGGCTACCTCAACCATCAGGTCACAGGCTGGCCTAGTTTTTATTTTTTTATTGTAGAGGTTAGATACTTGGGTTGGGTCTGGCAAAAGAGGAATTCACCTGTAAGAGGTAGGCAAAGCTGGGGGTGTAATGCATGATCAGTTATTTAATGTAGACAGACCTACAAGTAACTTTAAGTATTTTGTTTTTAAGAGATCACAATTAATGGGAATGGGATTAAAGACTAGTAACAATAGCTAACATGGCCTTAGGAACTATTCTTTTTTTTTTGGCACTGTTCTTAATTTTTTTTTTTTTTTAGATTTTTTTCTATAGAGTGCAAGCACTAGCCAGAGACACAGAGAGACAGAGAGACAAGAAAGCAAGAACTCACCCCTCAGGAGGGATGACCATGTTGCAGTCCTTCTCCTCCATTCTCCTCTTGGGATTTTGGGCATGCACATATATAAGCCACTGAGTACTGAACTCGAACCACAGTCAGTCACTTGGGAGTCCAGTGCCTTAACCACTATAGAACTTGCTGGCCATTAATATATATATATTTTAAATTTTTGCCCTAGGGTATGGTCATTCACCAGAAAGAGAGAGAGACAGAGAAAGACAGAGAAAGAAGGAGAGGGAGAGAGAACCCTTCAGTAGGGCACAGTTGTGCCATCCCTTCCTCTCTATCTCCTCATCCTGTCAGGATTTTGAGTATGCATACATATGCACCTGGTATGTTTTCCAAGTTTCTGGGACCAGGATTCTAACCATTTGACCAGATATGTGGGATCTGGTTCCCTTAACCACCAAGCCAAGAGACTGACCCCTTAATGTTTTATATGTAACAAGTCTTTCTATTTTTCTATACAACTTATGTGATAATTATCTTTATTGCTACTCCGAAGGAGTTAAGTAATTTGCCCAGTAACTGGTATATGGTAATGGGTGAAGCCAAGATTTGAACTCTCAGCTCCTATGCCACACTGCCTAAATAAGAAAAAAAGAGTTGTGGGAAGAGTTCTTAGAAGCCCCATTCCAGTGAATATGGAATCAGTATCACATGTGATGGAGACTGGAGAACCCTTGAAGAGTTTTAAGGAGGACTGTGACATGATTATAAAAAGAGTGTGTTTGAAAATTCACTCATCATCCATAGGGAGATATTTTCAGAGGCAAGAAGAACTGCTGTTTATTCATCTTGTCCATATCTTATCCCAAAATTAATTTAAGGACACTTACAAAGGTTTTAAAAACACACAGTAAGAAGTAAGTAAGAAAACAGATAAATAGAGAAAGGGAAGACTATGAAATGGCACAGTATTAAGACAAGGGCAGCAAACATACTGTGCTATGCTGCATATTTGCCAAGGGTGTGCTACAGATTTAGCTCTGAGGATTTTTTAGCCACCAACATAAAGATAGAAAAAAATTGATTCATGGTTTTCGTAAAATATATGGAGGGAACGGTAAGTGGAAGGAGAGAGGGATATAGGAGGAAAGACGGATGTTTGATATACATCTTTCTGATGATGTGGCTTAATATAGAGGTAGATGTGCAAATGTCAAGGCTGGGAGCAAATATTTCATAAATAGTTAATATTCTTAGTCCAGGTTTTGATAGTTATTGGGCAGCAGAGAGTTCGAGATTTTGTTTCTGGATAAGTTTATTTTGTATAGCCATTGATATAGCTAGTAGAGTAAGTAGTCATGTGGTTTAACTGTAAATTGGGCATGCAGTTGCTATTTTTAAATTTTTAAAATTTATATGTTTTTTATTATGAAAATGTCATGAAGGAGGAAGTTGTATGTATGCCTGAACTGAACTGGTCTATGGCTTACATCTTCCGTGAGTTCACGCACACGTACCGTGCTCACAAGTGAACTGCGGGGCAGCGGCGCAGAGGTTGGGTCCAAAGACCCAAAGTAGGATCAATATATTCATAAGAAAAAAATTTTTATCTATGCTGAAGTAGAATCAATATGTCCAAGATCAAGAGTTCTACTTCATATAGCATGATCAAGTAAACTTTAGTCTGGAAAAATTATTAGAATAGGTGCGACCAAATATCTACCACAGCCAGAATTCATTATTGAAGTACCCAGAGACTGGATCGGAGCAGGGAAATCTCAAAGTATGGTGTCCTCAAAGATGAATTATCTGTGAAATGTAAACCAAAAAGACTGAATTAGGTAATGTGCTATGTAAGATTATTTTATATAAAGCCCAGTCATAGTTCCTCTGAAGCTGTTTGAGGTGGCGGTATGGAGACAGTAGGCCAGTTTCTTCTTAAAGTTTGCCTTGCTCATAATTAAAAAAAAAAAAAAGTCCAAATTCTTCAGAAGTGGCATGATTTAAACATTTAAAAATAAACCATTTAAAAGAATTTTTTTGATGGTCTAGAAGTAGAGAGAAATACTAGATACCAGAAGCTACATGAGGAAGTGAGGAGTTGTGGGAAAGATAAATCCAAACCCAAGAGCATATGTAAGCAAGGGGATAGGTTAAAGAGTGTAGGGACCAGCATAATGGCTATGTCGCTGGACTCCCATTTAATCGACCGTGGTTCGCGTCCCGGACCCGGTGGCTTAAAACTCACGCCGGGTGCGTGTGCGTGCATGCCCAAGATCCTGAGAGGAGAAGGGTGGAGAAGGGATTGTGGCATGGCCATCCCCCCTGGGGAGTGATTTCTCGCTTTCTGTCTCTGTCTGTCTGGCGAGCACATGCGCCCAATGGCAAAAACCTCTCAAAAAAAAAAAAAGTGTATACCACAACAAAGTAAAAAACATACTTTACAATTCAATTTCTACTTAGCAAAAAAATCTAGCAGAACTATTTTAGAATGCCTACAAGATAATGTAATGTTCTGTGTTGAAAAAGATCAATATGGCTATGTCCGTGATTTCATGATTCTGGGCCTTTGTACCAGTTGTTATTAAATGGCCCATTTGATTCTCACTTCTCTAGTCATTTTTAAGCCTCCATTTATAATTAGCTTTTGAGAGTCTCTCGGAATACCTACCCTTCTCCAGGGGTCGGGACACATACTCCTCCTCTCTGCACTCTTTCACCATAACACCATTCATATTGCAATATGACTTAAAAGTTGAAGGCCTGAGTGCCTTGAGGGCAGGGTTACTTCCTGCTCTTCTTCGTTACCCCTTTACTTACTGGAGCCTGGCATATTATAGTGTCCCAATAATGCTTGCTTTTCAGAATTGAACTTATGCCTATCGACATTCTTACAAATTTCTGTGTAACATTATGTGAGGACTAAACATCAGCTTGAGAATGTAAATTAAGTTACCAGAAAATATATTAGAGGAAAGTTTAAAAAATTAGGACTCTATTAGAAGATCCATCTTGGAGAATAATTCTTTCTTCATTTAAGTTACTTCTCCAGGGTGATTTAAGGGCTCATTACAATGAAAAGATATTTTCCACAGAACCGTGAACATGGTGAAATTAGGGCATACTTCCATCTACTTACACAAATGTAGTGTCTAATATAGTAAGGAAATCTAAGCTGAAAGAACTGTGTGCTTTGGACCAGCTAGGTGGAGTAGCAGTAAGGTGCTGCTCAAGTGAGGCTGGATTCATGTGGAAGACAGTGGTGATCCTCCAGTCACCCTGTGTATGCTGGGTACACGTGCCTCTGTGATCCTAACTGGCTGAGAGGGCAAAGAGGTGAGAAGATTGTAGCATAAGATCTTGTTGATGGTGTTTGTATCCCTAACTCTCTCTCTTGCTCTCAAATAAATAAACTGGGGTAGTGGCTAAGACATTGGACTCCCACATGGCCATCCACAGTTTGAGTCCCAGACCTAGCAGCTTGAGAATCACACTGGTCACATATGCATGACTGTCCAAAATCCCATGAGGAGAATGGGGGAGAAGTGATTGAAGTGTGGCCATCTCCACTGGGGAATGATTTCTCACTTTATTTCTCACCATCTCTCTCTGTCTCTCATTGGCAAGCATACATGCCCCATGGTGAAAACTTTTTTTTTTTTAAAAGAAACTAAATAAAATTATTTGGTAATTGAATAGTAAACATATCCAAAAATTACAATAAATTATTTTTTCAAATACTACTTTAGACATATATATATATATATATACATACACACATACACACACACACACACACACACACCCCAAATATAGTTGTATTAATATAAATGCACATATATTTTAGGGCAGAGTATTTCAAGTCAAGTGTTGAAGACTTACAGTTCCAGAAGCTTAGTCCTCATAAGGTCACAATGAGAGAAACTAAGAAATATGACAGAAGAGAGAAAATAGAGCAGAGAATTTGTAGCTTACATTATTTCAGACAGTGGCTTTTGTCTGTGCATGACTGGACATTCAGGGTCTTGTAACTGTGCATAGGTATTAAGTTCCAGATTTATCACAAAAAATTAACACATAAAGATTGAGTTAAAAATTAAGTTATAGGGGGCCAGCCCCATAGCTTTGAGGTTACGTGAGTTGGATGCTGCTGGCTGACTGTAGTTCAAATCCTGGCCATGGCAGCTTGAAAAACACTGTGTGTGTGTGTGTGTGTGTGTGTGTGTGTGTGTGCGTGCACATGCCCCAAATCCTAACGGGATAGCGTAATGGAGAAGAAGGGATTGGAGTGTGACCACTCCTCATTGGAGGGTACTTTTTCCCTCTCCCTCCCCCTCCCTCCCTCCCTCCCTCTCTCTTTCTCTCTCTCTCTCTCTCTCTCTCTCTCTCTTTTGGCAAGTGCACACACCTTCTGGTAATTAAAATAAGTAATCCATAGAGGAAAAAATGGTAGTGATCAGAGGCTGAGGGCTGGGAAAATTGAGGCGATAATGGTTAATTTCAGTGAGGAAGAAAAAGTTGAAGAGATCTTTTAAATATCATGATGTCTATAGTTAATAACGGTACATGTATTATGTCCTTGAAAATTGCTAAAAGATATTTTAAGGGCTCTCACAAAAACCAGAAAAGACAAGTATATGAGATAACACATATGTTACATTGTTTGACTTAGCTATTTAACAATGATTATATTTATCAAAACATCAAGCTGTACATCATAAATGTGACCAATCTTCACTTGTAATTAAAAAATATATCATATCGGGTCAGCAGATGGCATGGAGGTTAAGGAGGCTGGATCCCACATGGCTGGCTGCTGGCTCAAGTCCCAGACACAGCAGCTTGAAACATCACACCGGGCCAGTGTGTGTGTGAATACCCAGAATCCTGAAAAGGAATGGAGGAGAAGGGATTGTGGTGTGGCCATCCCTCTGGGGATGATTTCTTGCTTTCCCTTTCTCTCTCTGCCTGTCTCCCTCTGGCAAGCACATGTACCCTTGAGCAAAAATTAAAATAATAATATCTTGTTGGTAAAAGTCTATCAAAACTAGTTAATATATTATTTTGCATTAAGGTCAATGAACATATGTACCAAGGACGGTTTTCACAACAAGAGTGAGATGTATATTTCAATGGTGTAATAAATTCATTGTCAACTATTCTAAAAAAAAAAAATAAGAAAAAGAAAAGAAAAAAAGGCAGGTGGTCAGAAAAGCTCACAACTTAAAATACACCATGACATTTTAAAAATAATAGTGAGTTTTGAAGATATGCATATATACATACTATTTGTGAACATATACTCATTTCTTTGGAAATCTATGTGAATTTTTAGGGAAATGTGTGAAGACAAGTACACTCAGCTTGGATGCTGTATTCTTTATGATGCACTTCCTGAATTTACTGTCAAATGCATTGTATTGATAATTCCCTAGAGTGGAGAATCACTGTGGTGTCATGCATACAAGTGATTCATTGTCTTTGGCTTTCATTTCAATACAGTACTAAGTTATACCACTTCAAGGCATATGAGATATATGCTATACTTCTCTCTTTCTTTTGAAAAAATAATTTTTATTCTCTTTTTTCTTTTCTTTCCTTTTTTTGTAAAGTTTATTTCAAGAGAGATAGGCACCCTTAGAGATCAGCAGTTGGCGTAATGGCTATGTTGCTGGACTCCCATGTAGTCAACCACAGTTCAAGTCCCAGACCTGGTGGCTTAAACTCACACCAGGCACGTGTGCGTGCGTGCCCAAGATCCCCAGAGGAGAATGGAGAAGAAGGGATTGTGGCGTGGCCAACACCCCGGGGCTGATATTTTGCTTTCTGTCTCTCTCTGTGTTTCTGGTGAGCGCACTCGTCCTATATCAAAAACCTCTCCAAAAAAAAAGAAAAAGAAAACAAAAGAAAAAAGAGAGACAGGCACCCTTAGCAGGGTCTTTACATCCATATCTCCCCAGCCTTGCAATCAGCCAGGATCACGGATATGTTGGTGGACAGACCTGGTATGTTTCAGCAGACCTTGGATTTGAACCCAGGGCCTTCCACATGGTCTTCAGCATCATGCAGCAGTGCCCTTACTGCCTGCTCCACTGTGACTGGGACAATTTTCTCTCTCTCTCTCTTTTTAATAGAAGCAATGCATATTAACTACTGGAAAATAAAAAAAAAATGGAGAGAAGCAAGAAAATGATCACCTGTAGTGGGACTGGGCAGTGGTACACTGGTAAAATGCACTGCTTTGTGAGGCAGATCCACGTGGGAAGGTTGGCAGTTCACATCCAGATGCCTCCCTGACTATGCCAGGCACAAGTCTTCCCATGATCCAAGCTGGCTGAAGCTGGAGGTCAGATCATGGCATGGAGACTGTTGGAAGTGCTGGCTCTCTCTCTCTCATGAAATAAGTAAATAAACTTTAAAAAATGAAGCAAAATGATAACCAATAATTCCACGCACCAGAAAAACAAAAACAAAAACAAAAACAAATTCTTTAAGCTTTAGTGCCCATGGTTCCAGACACTTTTCTAAGTGTGTGTATCATTTTTTTCCTTATAGAATTAGGGTTATACAAAATATTCTATTCTTTTAAAATACATGAGAACAACCAGCCATGTTAACATTTTTGGCAATTTCATGATGTTTCTTTAGGTGGATAAGCTATAATCTAATTAATCCCCTATTGCTTGACATTTAAAATTTTCCAGTTTTTCAAAAGTGCAAGAAGAACTGAAATGAATGGAAGTGCAATTAAATCTTTCCAAACAACCTTTATTATAGTCTAAGGATAAATTTGCCAAAAAATTACTGGGTCAGAGGTCATGATTATTTTAAAAGTTTGAAACATATATTACCAAATCGGCCATCCAAAATATTTTATCATTTACACTCTTATTGTGAGAGTGCTATTTCTCTGCATATTGACCTACACTGACTAACAACATTGGAAATTTCTTCACAAATTTGATAGACAAAATTTGTTACTTCTTGTGGATCTTTAGAGCTATTGCTCTTTATTTATGTATTTCAGCATATTTTCCAGTTTGTACTTTGACTTCAGTTTGTGTGTGTGTGTGTGTGTGTGTGTGTGTGTGTGTGTGTATTTGGGGGGGAGAGGTTTTTGCTATAGGGCACGTGCGCTTGCCAGACAGACAGAGAGAGACATAGAGACAGAAAGTGAGAAATCACCCCCCAGGGGGGATGGTCACACCGCAATCCCTTCTCCTCCATTCTCCTCTTGGGATCTTGGGCACGCACGCACACGTGTCCAGCGTGTTTTAAGCCACCGGGTCCGGGACGCGAACCACGGTCAAAACTACGTGGGAGTCCAGCGACATAGCCATTACGCTAACTGCTGTTTCCCAGTTTGTGTGTTTTTTAAAAGAAGTATTATTTTAAAATTTAATTTTATTTATCTTTATTATTATTATCATCATTATTATTTTGTCTTTTCACAAGGTCAAGACTTTATTCATGTCAAACATCCTAACACACAAGCAAGCATAGCAGGATCAAGGACAGGGAGACGTGAGCCTGCTGAAGGACAGTACCTGCACCACACCACAAAGGGGCTCTACTCTGAGAGTTTGTCCAAGGCGGTCACTGGGAATGGAGCAGTTAGCATGGGTCCTCCTTCAAAGTCACCTCAGCAATGTGGTGGCACTGCAGGTCCAGGCCAAGTGTCTCTTAAGTTGTGGCAGAGAGGGCCAGTCTAATTCACTCTTGTCATGGTCTCTTTGCCTCCTTTATTATTATTTTTTAAAATTTGACCAGAGAGAGCGGGGGTGGCAGAGAGAGAAAGTGAGAAAGCAACCCGCTAGGTCCAGGACTCAAACTGTGGTTAGCCATGTGGGAGTCTGGCGCCTTAACCACCACACCACTGGCTAGCCCCCTAGTTTGTGTGTTTTTAAAATCTGTGTTGTCAAATGTATTTAGCTTGTTTTTAATGGCTGCTGCCTTTGGTATTGGACCTGGAAAACATGTACAAATATAATTTGCTTATCTTTTTCTCTCTAATACATTTGTGGCTTAATTTCTGTTATGCAAATAAATTCTTTTTTAAGAATTATTTTATTTTATTATTTTTAAAAATTTGCCATAGGGCATGTATGCTCACCAGAGAGAGAGAGAGAGAGAGAGAGAGAGAGAGAGAGAGAGAGAGAAAGTGAAAGTGAGAAAGCAAGCCAACAGGTCTAGGACTTGAACTGCAGTCACCCATGTCGAAGTCCAGAGCCTTAAATACCACACCACCTGCTGGCTCCTACAAATGAATCCTTAATCTATCGATAATTACTTTGGGGGAAGTAAAAGGTCAATATATAGTTATTTTTATTCCTGAAATGTTTATCTAGTTATCTCAATACAATAATTGAATAAATTATCATTTCCCCACTTATTTGTGCTTTCTAAAGTTAAAATAATTCAAATTATTTGAAAACTTGCATTGTTTTCTGTAAAAAATATATTGATCTAAACATTTAAGCATCCTTCTGTGACTACAGTAAAAATGTAACTGCTGAATCAATCAAGTTTCTTAATGTCTTTTATGAAAGGACTCTTGAATACTTCATAAAGTGAAAATATGAGACAAAATTATTATTTGACTGCCAGTGGGGGCTCTCTTAAATAGTCAACCTACCATCCTTCCTTCAAACTTTTTTTTTATGTTTTTTTTTTAAATTTTTTGTTATCATCATAATCTTCTTTATATTACATTGGATTACATATAACTTTACAGTGTATTACATTGTTTTTTCAAAAGGGAATGCCATGCATGTCAGTCAGTACAGAGACATTAATCTCCCCACTTCAGCATTCAATATCTTTTCTATGTTTTCCCCAATCATTATTTTTATTATTCTAATTATTTTTTAAAACAGTCAATCGCTATTTCTCATTTTGATTGTAAAAATACTTTGCCCATCATGAAATACTTTTCAGACCAATCCAGTTGAGAATACTATACATATCATCATCAACAGTTAATAAGCCATATCTGTTTCTCACTAACGTCCTGCCTCTCTATTGTTCACTTGCTATCTTTCTCTATCCTCTTCTCTTCACTTCCTTCAAACCTTTTTTAAAGCAAGATCTGTTGCAGTGAAAGAACATTAGAAAAACATTTTTGAGTTGCTCCCTAAATGTGATAGAATATTGAAAATTTGGGACCAGCAGATAGTATAGCAGTTATGTCTCTGAACTCCCACATGGCTGACCATGGTTTGAGTCCAAAACCTGGTGGTTTGAAAATAACACTGGGTGCATTTGCATGCATGCCAAAGATCCTGGGAAGAGAATGGGATTATGGTGTGGCCATCCCCCAGAAGGTGATTTCTCACTTTCCCTCTCACTGTGTCTGTCTCTCTGTGGTGCTTGCATGCACCCTAAGGAAAAGACCTCTTTAAAAATGAATAAGAATATTGAAAATAGTATATATTTTTAAAATTCTAATGTTTTATCTACCTATTTAGTAACCACTTTAAAAAACAGAACATTAGCTAATTCGTACTTAAAAAGTTTAATACCTTTTAGGAAACCTGGAAATGCCTCCTGAGTCATTGATTATTATGATAGCTGGTGAACATAGAGCAGAATTCACTCAATAAGTGATTAGACCATTCCTTGTTTTGCCTTTATGAATTCAGAAGAACAGAAACATTAAATTATCTGTTTCTCAAGGGCAATTGAAGCAGTTATTGAATTATGCCCAATTTAATAGTGTTAGGAATTCCCCCTGAATTGGAGAGAGAATTTAGTTGAATGTCTAGTGGTTCTAATAGAATTTCAAGGTCTATTGTTCATGTCTAGAAAGTCTATTTATCAAGGTGCTGAGAATAGAGGCCCATGGGTTATAAAAGAATGAATTAACATAAAGAAAAAAGAATATATATGGTGAAACATAAAAAACATAGGCTGAACAACCTTCACTTTGGGATGGTTAGGACAATACTTCTCAGACTTTCTTATTCATATAAGTTACCCAGGAAATTTGTGTTTTCTTTCTTTTTTTTTCCCCCATAGTGTGCATCCACTCAGCAGAGAGAGAGAGGTAAGTGACAAATTACCCCCAGAGAGGATGGTCACACTGCATTTTCCATTCTCCTTTCAGCATTTTTGGTATGCATGCACGCATGCCCTGAGTATTTTTCAAGCTGCTGGGTCTGGGACTTGAACTATGGTTTTTTCATGTGGGAGTCCAAATCTAAACCATCTCACCACCTGCTGGCCTCCACCTTAGTATTTTTTCACATATTCTGATTGGTCCTGAAAATCTACATTTCTAGCAAGCGTCACAGTGATGTTGTCTAATGGTCCATGGAGAAAACTGAGAAACAGTAAAAGATTTTGAGCAACAAAGAACTTAAATGCTTTTCAATTCTATAATTTGAGACTTAATAATGAGAGATTTTCCCATTTACTTGGTAAAGAGGTATCTTGGGCTTAATGTTTCCAACTATATTTCTCTCTCAGTGGGCTAATAACTTGTCCCAGCCCGCGGGACAGTGGAACAGGTTCCTTGGGGGAGGGAATGAGAGATGGGACAAACACACGCACACACACTACGAGGTGCTGGTCAAGTCGTCTTCTTCCGTCTACTTCTCGTTTATTCAGGAAAAATGGCGAGTTATATACAGCTGGTGGGAACCAATTGATTGCCTGAAATGCAAATGAGATAGAACAGCATGAACCAATCATTGATGTGGGTGGATCTCTCCTGTTGCCTAGAAACCCAACCACTTCCTGGGAGAATGGTTGGTCACATGATTTCTGAGAAACGATTTGCTCAGTGAGGAAGTGAAACCTAATGGTTTCAAGATGGCGGATAGCTCGAGATGCCTTCCGTATGCAGTGCTCACCACAATAACTCATGTTAACATCCATAATCTTGACCCTCAAATAAATTACTGACAGCCTGAACATAGTCAGAATGATGATAGCATGTTTTCTAATTTCTCCAAGCAAAATTGGTAAAATTACAGTGTAGCCAACAGAATTTTAGTAGTGTTGAGCAATGAAAATGCTATTTTAGCACGTACAGGAGAGACTTGTGCTATCTATTAGACTGGATAGAAAAGACAAGTCATCAGGGATCAGCGGTTAGCATAATGGCTATGTCACTGAACTCCCATGTAGCTGACCGCGGTTCCAGTCCTGGACCCTGTGGCTTAAACTCACGCCAGGTGAGTGTGCGTGCATGCCCAATATCTCAAGAGGAGAATGGAGGAGAAGGGATTGCGGCGTGGCCATCCCCCCTGATTTCTCGCTTTCTATCTCTCTGTCTCTCTCTGTCTTTCTGGCGAGTGCATGCGCCCTATAGCAAAAAAACAAAACAAAACAAAACAACCTCTCAAAAGAAAAGACCAGACAAGTCATCATGGAGTTCTCTGTAGTAAGCTGTCCAAACTACACAAAAGTTGATTCTGATTGGCTAAGTTTTAAAAGGTCTGGCCACCTTTTGATCTGTTCTCTGTAATTATTATTGGTTTTTGAAGGTGAATCTGTTTGTGACACATTGGCAAATAATTTAAGGCTGTTTGAATAAAAGTTTTTAAAGGCATTATTGATTTAATTTTATTTATTATTATTATTTCTTAATTTGACGAGAGAGAGAGAGAAAGAGAAAGTGTGAAAGTCTTCAGGTCCATGACTTGGACTGCAGTAGGCCATGTCGGAGTCCAGTACCTCAACCACTACAGCATCTGCCAGACCTCATTGAATAAGTGCTTTAAGGCAAATGTAATTAACCTATGAAAATTCCAACTTTGCAGATTTCTACTCACAAGGAGTAGAATATGTTAAAGTTCTATTTCTAGATTTGCTGTTAACCAACTGTATAGTCTTCAACAAATTACATTATTCTCTAGGTTTCAGGTCCTCATTGATTAAATGAACAAGTAGAGTGAGATGACTTCCAGTGTCTTACACAGCTTTAAAGCCAATAATTTCATTGGAAGATATTAGTATAAAACTTAAAGTTTGGCTTCAAACATTTTTTTTCATGTTAAATGGTTTCTTTCTTTCTTTCTTTCTTTCTTTCTTTCTTTCTTTCTTTCTTTCTTTCTTTCTTTCTATTTATTTATTTAATACTTTCAATCACTGTACATCACAACAGCTTTTAAAATGAATTCTCTCAGCATAAATATACTGCACGTCAGTCCAGTTAAAGATATTATCATACACATTATCATCAACAGACAGTACTCCATTTCTGTGTCCCTTAGATATCTTACTTCTCTATTTTTCTCCTTGTTTCCCTTCTGCTCTCCTTCTTCCACCTTTCACTCTCCTTGCACACTATCTCCAGTATCCACAGCTATTTTCCATGCTTCTATATCTTCCAATCTTTCAGTTTCCACCATAGAGTTGCGGACATGTGGCATATATTAAATGGGGACATACAATGTCTCTCTTTCATAATCTGGCCTGCTTCACTCAGTAGTAAATCTTCCATATTTGGTCACTTCCTATCAAATGGCATGGTCTTGGTTTTTTTTTTTTTTTATGTCTGATTCATGTTCCATCATGTGTGTGTACCAGACTTTTTCAATCCATTCATCTATCAGTGAACATTTGGATTGGTTCCATATCTTAGGAATTGCATGTAATATGACAATAAATATGGATGTGCAAGCACCTTCCCAATTGAACATTTTCCTGTCCTTTGGGTAGTTACCCAAGAGTGAAATTGCTGGATTATATGGTAGTCCTATTTGTAGGTCTTTGAGGAACCTCCATATTGTTCTTCACAATGGCTCTACTAATTTAACATTTGCACCAACAGTGTAGGAGATTAGTTCCCTTTTCACCACAGACTTGCTAGCACTTAGCATTTTTTATTTTTTAATCATAGCCATTCTGACTGGGATTAGGTGGTATCTCATTGTGGTTTTGGTTTACATCTCCCTTATGCAACATCCCTTATGAGAAAAGATGTTGAGAATTTTTTCATATGCTTTTTGGTTGTTAGTAAGTCTTCGTTAGAGAGTTGTGAGTTTAGCTCATTTGCTCATTTTTTTCCATAGAGGTTTTAGCCTTAGAATAGTGTGCATTTGCTGGAGAGAAAGAGAGACAGAGACAGAGAAAGAGAAAAGTGAAAAATCACCCCCTTAGGGGTGGATGGCCATACTTCAATGCCTTCTCCTCCATTCTCCTCCCAGGATCTTTGGCACACACGCACACATGTCCGGCATGATTTTCAAGCCATCGAGTCCAGGACTTGAACCATGGTCAGCCATGTGGGAGTCCAGTGATGTAACTGTTATGCCACATGCTGATCCTATTTGCCCATCTTTTAATTGGACTGGCTCTTTTTTTGTTTGTTTGTTTGTTTGTTTTGGGGGGGTAAGCTGCTTGAGTTTCTTGCGTAGTCTGATTATCAGTCCCTTGTCTGAGGCATAGTTTATATTCTCCCATTCTGAGGGTTGCTGGTTCACTCTAACTATTATTTCTTTTGCTGAGCAGAAGGTTTGTAACCTGATGTAATCCCATTTGTCTATTTTTGGGATTATTATCTGTGTTTTAGGTGTCTTATTACAGAATCCCTTGCTTCCTCTGATGTCTCTCTAAGAGTTTCCCCTGCATTATCCACCAGTAGTTTTATAGTTTGAGGTCTTAAGTTAGATCATTGACCCATTATGATTTTTGTTAATGGTGTGAGATAGGGGTCTAGTTTCATCTTTCTGCAGGTGGGTACCCAGTTTTTCAAGCACCATTTGCTAAAGAGATTTTCTCTTCCTCACTGGTGTCCTTTGTAAAAAAAATTAGTTGGCTTTATATTTTGGGGTTTATTTCTGGGTTCTCTTCTGGTCCACTGGTCCATGTGCCTTTTTTTTATTATCATGCTGTTTTGATTATCACAGCTTCTTAATATATTTTAGGGTCAGGGAGTGAGATGCCTCCTATTCTGATCTTCTTGCTCAGTGTTGCTTTAGCAATATGGGGTCTTTTATAAATCCATATAAATTCTGTAATTTTTTTTTCTAAATTTATGAAGAATATCCCTGACATTTTGATTGGGTTTGCATTAAGCTTGCAGATTAACTTGGGTAGAATTGATATTTTGATTATATTAATTCTTCTAATCCAGAAACATGGGATATCTTTCCACTTTTTGTGTCATTTTCAATATCTTTTTGTAGTTTTTCATAATTTTCCTTGTAGAGGTCATTAACTTTGGTTAGGTTTATTCCTAGATATTTTATTTCTTTTGTGGCTATTGTAAATGAAATTGCTTTCTTCAATTCTTCCTCAGTCTGTTCACTGTTGGTGTATGAAAATTATGTAGATTTTTGTATGGTGTTTTTTTATCCTGCCACTTTACTGTATTCATGTATTCCTTCTAGGATTTTTTTTGAGGATTCTTTTTGGGTTTTCTATGTATATAATCATGTCATCTGAAAGCATAGATAATTTCACTTCTTCTTTCTAGAAGAAGTGAATGCCTTTTATTTTAGTCTCTTGTCTAATTGCATTGGCTAGGACTTCCAGGACTATATTGAAAAGGAATGGGCATCATTTTCTTATTCTTCTTTCTCATTAAATACAATGTTAGCTAAGGGTCGTACATAGATGGCTTTTATTGTGTTGAGAAATGTTGCTTCTATGCCAGTTTTCCTGAGATATTAATCATTAAGGCATGTTGTATTTTATCAAACACTATTTTCTGCATCAGTTCATATGATCATATGGTTTTTATCTTTCTTTCTGCTAATTATGGTGGTGTATATCATGTTGAGTAAAATCTCTTTATAAAATAAGTGATGTACAACTATTGAATGTATAAATAATAATAATAATTAAAACAGTGCATTGCATTTATGGTTTTGCATATATTGAACCATCCTTGCATCCCTAGAATAAAGTTTACCTGGTCATAGAGTATAATCTTTTTAATGTGTGATTGGATATGATTAGCTAGTATTTCATTGGGAATTTTTGCATCTACATTCATCAGAGATATTGGTCTGTAGTTTTTGTTTTGTTGGTGTTAAGTCCTTGTTTGTTTTGGGGGTGAAAGTGATGGAGGCTTCATTAAATGAATTTGGAAGTGTTCCTTCCTTTTGGATCTTTAGAAATAGTTTGAGTAGGATAGGGATTAGCTCTTCTTTAAAAGTTTTCCTTTCCTTTGTTTTAAAAAATGTTATACAACCATATATGGAATAGAGTGAATATTAAACACAATGAGTATCTATTAATATAGCCCAACATATATTTGTACGTGCACGGTATGTCTCTAGGGTAGTCAACTGATTCCACTGGGAAGGGAAATTAGGGACTGAGAGGGAGACTTACTTGAACTATATATTCTTTCTACTTTTAGAACTTGTAAAGTATTTATGTATTACTCCTCTTGAATAAATATATAAATAACAAGCAAGTTGCCTAATTTCATTTTCCTCACAACCCAAGTTCTTCTCTTCTCCTTGTATGTGTTTTCCCTTTTTACAAAATAAAGGCATGCTTGAATTTGGCATTTAAGGAAACACTTCCTAAGAGCAAGGGGTCATTGTGCTGAGAGAAGAGGAAGATTTCTATTTAACACTGCTTCTTTTTTGAATTTTGTTTACAGATAAGTTAGGATATATAGTCAACCATATTGCTCTATCTTTATTTCTATTAAGTGGTTCAATTTTTCTTGCCCCTAGTGACCATGGCTTCAAATTTCTATTTGCCAATCACCTTTGCCAAATAGATGGCTATCCATATATATTCAGATGTACATTACAATTTTTACTAAAGAAGTCCTTTCTGTAATGGTCAGCAGGTCTTTGCTAAACCCTGCACCATGTAAAGCTGGACCAGGGCTTAAAATGAGTAGAACTACGAACTCTTGCCCCAAAGTAGATCCCTTGCCTTGTCAATTCCTCTCTGTTCCAAATTTCTAGTTAATCTTTTCTTTGCATTAGCACAGGGGTTAAGACATATTAACTGAGACTCTAAAAAAAAAAAAAAAAAAAAGGTTCCATTCTTAATGTGACTTAGATAGTTTATTGCCTGAGTAGATATCCAGCTTCTGGAATAACTTGATGATTTTCAATCTTAGCTATTCCATCACTTTCTACTCTTTGCATTGAGATTGCATCAAAAAAATCCTTTAGGGGACAGACGAAAACTCATTTTTGTTTAAGTTTTATTGAGGTATAGTTGACATGCAAAAATGTATATATTTAATGTATACATTTTGATGAGTTTTGATATATGTATCCACCCAAGATATCATTACCACGGTCAAGGTACTAAACATATCCAATCATGTCCTTATTATGTTTTTGTATGTGTGTGTGCTTTGGTAAGAACACAACATGAGATCCATCCTTTCAATATATTTTAAAGTGCACATTGCCATGTAGGTATTGTGTTATATGACAGATCTCTAGGACTCATTCATCTTGTATAGCCAAAACTTGGTTTGGTAAGAACACAATATGAGAGCCATCTTTTTAACATATTTTAAAGTGCACACTAGTTGCTGTGTTGTATGACAGGTCTCTAGGACTCATGTATCTTGGATAACCAAAACTTTAATGACATTTCCTTATTTCCCCCTCCCCTCGGCTCCTGGCAACCATCATTCTTTCTATTCTCCATTCTCTGCTTCTGTGAGTGTGACTGTTGTAGCTATGTCATATATGTGAATCATGCAGCATATGTCCTCCTGTGAGTGGCTTATTTCAATTAGCATATTATCATGTAGGTTCATTCATGATGTTACAAGTGCTAGGATTTTCTTAAGTCTGAATAATGTTCTGTTACATGTATATACCACATTTTCTTTATCCATTCATCTGTAGATAGCCATTTGGGGATTTATCAATTCCGCTGCTGATAGACGTTTGGAAACTCAACTCTATAAAGATTTTTACACTATTCTGGTTTTCAGTGGGAAGAACTTCTAAGTTGAGAACTATGATTTGTCTTTATTCAATACAGAAGTTTAAACTGATATAGATATTTGTTTTTAAACTTTAATTCTTTCTTTCTTCATGATAAAGAGAGAGAAGCAGACACCCTCATTAAGGTCTCATACCACAGTCCCTACTCCCAAACCTCCTCCTGTGCCTTTCCTACCAACTAGTATCACAGATCACATGCATAGTCAGTGTATACACATTCTCCTGAGAACAAAACTCTGATCTTCCAAATGGCTTCCAGCATCGTTGAGCATCACAGTACCACTGTGACATCATAGCTGGACCTGGATCTTACATTATAAAGGACAGACTTAGTGATAAATGTTGAGAGATCCAGTTCAAAATTTATGATTGACAAAGAGTCTTGATTCAGACTATTAGTGTTCTTTTTCTGTTGCTAGTCTGTGTTTCCCAATTACAAATTTAACAAAAATAAATTATAATAATATAAATTGTTCAAGATATAGGAAAAAAGTGATAGAATTTAATCTTTATTTTGTAAATATCTTTGTGAAGTTTTATTAATCTACTATACTGGCTTTATAAACCATTTAGGGTGTGTTTCATCCTTTCCTCAACTCTTGAGCAATTTAAATAACATAAAAACTACTTTTTTTCTCAAGTGTTTGACATATTACTTGTAAAATCATCTGGGCTCCAAAATTCTCTTGGAGAAAATTCTACAATTTCTAAAAATGTATCTCAAAGTCTGGTCAGAGTCTTCTCTTATACTCTGGGGACCAATATTTAGTGAATACGTACTGTGTGTAAGGCATTGAGGTGGGGACTGTTTTCAATAAATGACATGGATAAGATATCTGAAGAGCTTATCAATTAAGAGGGTAAGAAAACTGGTTCAAAAAGAGCAGATCAACCCTGTGTGGCAAGGAATGAGAGAGATGAAATAAGGCTATGACTGATTAGTTTCTGGCAAGTTGATCCTCCTAGTCTAATGTGATTGCATACCTTTCAAGGTGAGACTTAAAGTGGGCTTCTCTCTCTCTCTTTTGAAATAACCCCCCCCAAACATAAAATGGGTTTTTTAGAGTAGTTAAGATTAAGTAGAGAAGCAGACATTAATACCTGATTATAAGTGAAACATCACTTTGAAAACAGGATCCTAAAACTCATGTATTGAATTTGAAAATCCTTTTATCTGTTCTTTTCACTTTTCTTTTTACTTGTCACAGGAATCTACATGATGTAGAGCAATGAGAATAGATTTTGAAGCAATCCAGACTGGGGTGAGTTTATGCAAATCCTCCAAAAACTGAGCCTCTGGTTTGCCGTTTACAGAGTGTTCCTAAAGAAACCTGCTTGTGACAGCTGTGTGGAGTAAATGAAGTGAAGGATTTGAAAGTATTTGACACAGGTAGCTAGTTGTTTAGTTTCCTCATTTTTATTTGTTACTAGGAGCAAATGTTGTAAAAGTGGGAACATTAATTCTGACATAGCAAAACCTTTAAAAAATCCCTATTCCAGTCTCTCTATGCAGACTGATGATGTCTTAACACTCATAATTCTACCTGCAAAACACATGGAACTACTCATTCCCAGATCTGTTGTGTTCAAGAGTTGTTCATTCACTAGCCTTTTGTATAGTTGGTTTCCCCTGTCTGGAATGACCTTTTCCCCTTCTTTCCTTCCTACTTGGCAAGCTCTTACTTTTCGTTCAAGGCTCAGGTCCAATGTACAGTCTCTTTATAAGAGCTCTCCCAGACAAAATTAGTTGCTTGTTTTTCTGCAATACCATAGCACTGTGAATAGACCTCTTCTCCTTGCACTGCAAGCTCTCTCAAGGCTGTAGCTACAGTTTATTTATTTTTACATCTTCCCTTAGTGCCAATCAACAGTGACTGGCTCACAGCAGATGCTCATAAATGTTAGTTGCATGTGAATGTATGAATAAATCCCCAAGCTGAGACTTGCAGATGCCTGAGCCCGCCACATCTGCTGCAGGGCAGAAACAAAAATGAATCTCTACAACAGCTCTTGACAGCAAAGTTGTTATTTTATACTCGTTCTTTAGCAGCGCTCACTCTTTTGTTGTTATTGCTGGTGAATCCACATCAGAGCAATTCTCTTTGACTGGATGATTGCAAGAGGATGGTATAAAGTCTCAAGAAACTACAAGGAAAAATCTGGTGATCAGGTGATCTGAAAAACCTCTATTCAGTTAGGATGTAGGTGCTTCAAAACTTTGTTGATATAAAGAGATATTCTAAATGAAATTAAATTTGAGAGAAACACCCATCTTCAGGAAAATAATTTTTTTCTTTATTGCCAGAAGGTACATGCACTTGCCATAGAAAGACAGACACACAGAGAAAGGAAGAAAGCACCTCTCCCCACCCAACAGGTCATGGTCACATTGAAATGCCATTTTCTTCATCTCCCTATCGTATTAGGATCTGAGGCATGCATGTCACTAAAACCAGGAATTGAACCATGGTTATCCATGTGAGATCAGGCTCCCTCAACCACCAGGCCTTGGAGCCAAGCTCCTATGGAAAGAATTTTACATTGTTATGGAACATGAGTAAGCAGAGTTTTTCATGACCTCATGTCAAAACTGGGAAAATATTTTTTATTAACCAAAAGATCCAGATCTCTTGCAAGAGTTGAAAACATATTGACACATAGAAGACACCATTAATGAAGAATGAGCCCTCACCCTACAGCAAATCTGCTGATGCCTTAATCTTGGACTTCCCAGCTTCCAAAGTTGTGTGCAATAAATTTCTGTTGTTTGTTAAAAACAAACAAACAAACAAAAAACCCAAAACAAAAACCAAAAAAAACCCAACAAAAACAAACAAACAAAAAACATGTTGACTAAAAATATCAGGGTTTGGAGAGCATCAGATAGCATAATGCTTATGTTGCTAAACTCTCACATGGCCAACTATGGTTGGAGTCTTAGACCTGGAAGCTTGAAACTTGTGCTGGGCGTGTGTGCCCAGAATCTTGAGAGGAGAATGGAGGAGAAGGGATTGCATCATGGCCATCCCCTCTGGGGGGATGATTTCTTGCTTTCTGTCTTTCTGTGTCTGTCTCTCTGACAAGCGCATGCACCCTATAACAAATATCTCTTAAAAAAAAAACAAAAACAAAACAAAAACAAAAACAGGGTTTAGATCAGCACTTCCTGGTCTGTAATGCTCTGAAATTTCATTCTCTTATTTTTCAGTGCAGTTTAGGAAGTTAACCAAAGGCTTCTTTGACCTTATAGATTTAATTGTTTAATTCAGTAAACATTTATTGATCGTATTTTATGTGCTGGAAACAATAGACATATATTTCATAGGAAAGAGTTGGCATCAGAAAAATCTACTCATTTTCCTGGAATTCCTAGCAACTGTGAGCGCTCTGGCACCCAGTTGCTTTTATACCTTGAGAAATTGCAGGCGGAGTTAAAGAATAGCTAAGGTGAGAATTGTAAGTAAATTTGAGGGAGCAATGGGGTTCTAGAAAAGCTGTTAAAGAAGTGGAATTCAATTTTATTAAAGGCAGAATGAAAAGTTACTTCCTTTTGATTTGAAAATATTGGTCACAGAGGTGTTTAAAATTTCAGTATGGTGTTAGTTTCAGTGTTTATTTGTTTTTCTTCTTCCTGCTGTGGTTATATGTGCAGGGAAGATAGAAAAAGAGAATGGTAACAAAAATCCGAAAGCTGATCTGGAGGCCAGAAAGAGGAGCTCAGTTTGCCCTTGTACTTTGTTATGACAGTGGATCTGAGGAAGGGACGTGTGTGAACTGGAGGGAGGCTGATGGTGGTTCCAGTCAGCTGAACAGTTCTTGATTCTTGCTATGTACCAAGTCCTTAGGGGAGTCAAAGGCAAGGAGGACACAACTTGCCCTTAGAAAGATTGACATTTTAGAAAATGGCTAAGACTGAGGCGCACATGGAGAATAAGCCAAGTGCTATAAGAGAGGTGCACAGTGTGGGCAGATTAGTGACATGAGAGAGGTAACACATGCCAGTTGGAAGCAGTCAGGAAAGACTGTGGAGTGGTGGCATCTGATGTGGTCTTTGATAAAGATGGGAATATTTTCAGTAGTAGAAAGGGAGCTGTATGTATCACTTTAAAAGTTCTGTTCTTCAGTTCACATCCCTACCACCACCATACGTACAAACCCCTTCCAGAGAACAGCTAGTCTTAACTGTTAGTTTGGCTGGAGTATGGCATACAGTCAGGGTATGAGAGGTTGTTCAGGCAGAGGCAGGAAAGTGGTCAGAGGGTTTCCAATTTCAGGCAGGGGAGACTGCACTTCAGTATTCAGCTGGGGATCTTTGAAGGGTTGAGCAGAGTATTTCAGTGATGGCACCTGTACTTCCTTAATTGTAACCTAGCAGCTGAGAGTGTGTGAACTTGTTTGCAATGGCAGGAGCAGATAGTCACACGGGAGGAAGAGCAGTTACAGTTGTCTAGTTGAGAGGTAATAAGACACAGAATGGTAAGGTCAAGATACTAGGTGAAGTATGCTTATGCTGACACCAAAAACATAAGAGGAAAATTGGTAAATTGAACCTCATCAAAATTAAAAACATTTGCTGTCTGAAGGACTCTGTTCAGAGAATAAAATGACAAGCTACAGAGTGGAAGAAAGTTCTTGCAAACCACACATTTGGCAAAGGACCACTATCTAGAACATGGGCGAACTCTCAAAATTTAATAGTAATGAACAAACAGTCCAGTTCAAAAACAGGAAAAAGACATGAAGAGACATTCTCCAAAGAGGATACATTGTCTATAGAGCAAACAAGCCATTGGGGAAATGCAAACTAAACCACCCACAGTGAGATATTACTGTGTAACTGTCAGAATGTCTGAAATCAGAAATACCACCACCACCACCACCACCACCACCGAATGTTGACAAAGACGTGGAGAAACGGAATCTTTCATTTGCTGCTGATGGGAATGTTAAATAGCACAGTCACTCTGGAAACCAACTGGGCAGTTTCTTTTAAAACTATATGTGCTATTACCACACAACCCAGCAACTGTACCCTTGGACATGTATCCCATAAAAATGAAAACATGTTTATAGAAACTCATACATGAATGTTCATGGCAACTTTATTAGTAATAGCTGAAAGCTGGAAATGGGCCAGATAAACGGTTCAACATTTGAATTTTACAACAAATGTAGTTTATTTGCTGTAGTTGCACTACTCAGCAATGAAAAGGAGCCAACTATTGATACAAACAGCAGCTCAGGTGAATCTCCTGAGAGTTGTGAGCAGTGAAAAAAAGCCAACTCTAAAAGGTTATGTAACGTTTTTGAAGTGACAAAACTTTTAGAATGGAGAACAGATCAGTGGCAGCCAAGGGTTAGGGAGGGAGAGTGGTGTGGGAAGAAGGTAGTGTAGTTAATTCCGAATGGGCAACATGACAGATATTTGTGATGATATAGCTGTGCAGTGTCTTGACAGCTGTGAGTACACAAAGCTACACGTGATAAAACACACACACAGACACACAGTCATACACCTCTGAGTACAAGTTAAGATGAGAAATCTGAGTATTGGCAGGCTATATCAATGTCCATATCTTGGTTGTGATAGTGTACTATAGTTTTGCAAAATGTTGACATTGGGGAAAACTACATGAGAACTCTTCATATTATTTTCGGCAACTGCATGTGAATCTACAATATTATCAATGAACTTTTAGATTAAAAATAAAAGCCGGTGGACTGACATTTAGATATGGTTTTCGTCCTCCAAGCAGTAGAAGTTTCTGTACAACACCTGGATTGGATTTGGTCATAGTCTAGATCTATTTAATGGAAAAGAACATTGTCCTGCATGACTAATGAATTGAGGTGACCATAAAATGGAGAGAGACTCATGCTGGCGGGCCTTCATTTTAGTCTTTCTGGAATACATCAGCTGTGATCCAAGAGAAGTGACTTCACATCTTTTAGACCCAGCTTTCCCATCTGTAAAGCTGGGCTGGGTGATTATCAGGGGTTATGTACAGCGTCAGCCTCCCAGGACGGTAGGCAGGCCTGGAGCCTCTTTTTGCTGCACAATCTCTCCAGCCAGCACCTGTACATACTGACTTTGCTTTTCCCCTTCTAGCCTTCTGACCACCACCCTCCCTTTGTTCTCAAGCACCTGTTTTTCTTTCAGCAAGTTACTACTCACTTTTTTGCCTTTTACATTAAGTGCTCTTCCTCTGCTAAAAAGTACATTTTTACTGGTAGAGTTTCAAGCATCCAATTGAGTAATTGACAAGGAAATCTTCCTAGCTGCACTCTTTGGTGATCTTAGACAAATTATACAAGCCTGTGTGAACCTCAGTTTCTTTATCTGTAACACAGAAATGTGCTAACCTACCTCACACGAACTCTTCCTGGAGTGTTCCTGTAGAGTATTCATGACATGGAGGTGCTCAAAACTGTGTGGTTGTAGTTTCTTTTTTGCCTCTCTCTCAAGTGACTCACAAATAGTAGTAGTGAATAGGATGAGCTTCCCTAACTTGATGTTCAAGTATGGTCACATCACTTTCATCTGTGGCTCTTCCTGAGCACGTTAGCAGGAATTTTTCTTTTGACATATCTCCCAGTCTTCACATGATTTAAGAACTTCAAAGCCTTATTTAATATGAAGGGCTAACTGTGCTTTCAATCATAAGAGAACCCAAAGGCCTGATCCATTCACTAGTCTGTCGCCATGTTTTTTTTTATTTTTTTCTCTTTTTTAAACTGAGGATCCTGCCAGTGTTATTAAAAATGGATACTCCCAGTCTCTGCTGCCTTTATCCAATTTTATGGCCACCTGCAGAATCAGCCGGACTACTCACCCCGAATTTGGCTCATGTCAAAACTTACGACACCACACACAGCAAAAGACTATGAAAAAGTTTATTACTTATCTAGCTTAGATCTCTGGGGAGAGCAGGGAAGGCTTCTCCAACAGTTCCAAGTATCTTGAAAGAGACTGGACTAAGAATGCCTGTGCACAGGCAGGGGAGTGTCTGCATCAGGAGGCAGCACCAGGTTTCTCATCAGCTTACCCATATGTGGGGCTCAAGAGGCAGAGCGAGGAGATAAGACTTAGAAGCTAACAAACATCAACAAGCTGGAGTCAGACCTCTCATTTTACCAGGGCTGTGCAGGGACTCTCTGTGGCTGCGTACTCAAGGTTATAGCTCATTGGCTCCCACTCATCTGTTCAGCAATACACCAGGGTAACAGGGTAGGGAGGAACTTCTAGACATAGCCAAACTGTGCTGGGACAAGGACCAAATCCACGGTCTGCTATTAAACTGATGACCCTTGTCTCAACTTCCCCTTTTCTCATGGTTAGATAATTCCTTTATTTTATTTATTTATTTTTTAAATTTGCTAGTGAGTGCATTTATTTACTAGAAATAGAAAACAGAGACAGAAAGAGAAGAGAGAGGAGGAACACTCCCCACATGGCATGTTCACACTGTAAACCATTTGCCTCCATTTCTCTTTTTGTAGTTTTAGGCATGCACGCTCATGCACCTGGTGTGTTTTTCAAGCCCCCAGGTCAAGAACTGGTACCATGAAACCAGCTATGGGGGACCCAGGTACCTTATCTGACTTACCGTGACACTGGCTGACCCTCTAATTGTGGATATTCTTTGGCTTTTCCTGTTAAAGCAGTTTGCTCACCTTAATTCAGAAGAAATGTTCCAGCAATATTACATTTCAAAAGGTATAGGGTCTATAGTTTCAGTGCTTTCACTCTCAGAATGCTTCTTGACCTCTACGCAAATGTATCCACTTAGAGAACCTTCTCTCCCTATACTTGTTAAGAACAGGATTCCTGGATGGAAGCTTCCTGGGTTTAAGTCCTGGTTCTACTAGAAGCTGTATAGTTTTGGGCTGGGTACCTAGTTTCTGGTTGCCCGTGATCCTCCATCTATGAAAAGGGAGTAATGTTTCCCATTTCATAGGCTTTTCAGGATTATATGAAGTTATGTACATGTTAAGTGCTGCTCTTTTTGTGTGAGTAGTTAGCATAAAGTAAGCACTAAATATATATGATTATTTTCTTTTAACTATAATTTATGGTTAATATATATCCAGTGTACATCTTTGTAGCACATTGATTTTTGGAAATATGCATAGAGTACATAATCAAAATCAAGATAAACACATATTCATCTTCCTCAACATTGAACATTGCGTTATGTCATACATATTTGATTATAGTTCTACTAGAACTTTTTGAAATATGTATTAAATTGTTCATATTTTGGGACCAGTAGTTAGCGTAATGGCTATGTCGCTGGACTCCCACGTAGGCAACTGCAGTTCAAGTCCCGGACCCAGTGGCTTAAACTCATGCCAGGTGTGTTTGCATGCATGCCCAAGATCCTGAGAGGAGAAAGGAGGAGAAGGGATTGTGGTGTGGCCATCTCCCCAGGGGGTAATTTCTCACTTTCTGTCTCTCTGTCTCTCTCTGTCTTTCTGGTGAGCACACGCGCCCTGTAGCAAAACCTCTCAAAAAATTGTTCATATTTTTACTCTGCTATGATACACCACCCATAAACTCTTCTTATTTACTTGCATCCTTGTGTCCATTACAATTTTTCTCAAGAGAGTCAGGTGATATGGTGGTTGGGGCACTGGACTCCCACATGGCAGACCACGGTTCAAGTCCCAGACTGGCAGCTTGCAAATCACACTGGGCATGTGTGCATGCCCAAAAATTCAAAGAGAAGAATGGAAGAGAAGAAATTGTGACATACCCATCCTGCCTAGGGAGGTGATTTCTCACTTTCCCTCTCACTGTCTCTCTCCAGCAAGCACACATTACCTATGGGGGAAAATAACTTAAATTTTTTTTTTTCTCAAGAACACCCTCTTTCATATTCCCTGGAGTTCCTGGTATCTACCAATACTCTCTCTATTTCTATGCTTTTGAGTCCTTTAGTTTTGCCTTAGAATGTGAACATTTGGTATATGTCAATCAGGGACATACAATATTTGTGTTTTATAGTCTGCCTTAATTTTATTATCTTTAGTTTAATTTTTTTGTTTTCAAAATAACATATATATATATATAAGTAAAAATAGGATGGCAAAGCCAATAACTCATCTTAAAAAAAAATATTATTATTACTTTTTAATTTGAACAGAGAGAAAGAGAGAAAGTGAGAAAGCAAACTGCCAGGTCTGGGACTCAAACCCTGGTCAGTCCTGTGGGAATCTAGCACCTTAATCACTACACACCTGCCAAACCCTAGCCCCTGCTTTAAAACAAAAACAAAAATAAAAAAAAACTAGTTGTTTTATTCTCTAGTGTGAGCACTTTCATGTCTTTTGAGGGAAGTGGTACAACTGAATGTTTTCCAACATTTCTTACATTGAGTTTCTGTACAAATTCCTTTTTAGAATTTAGGGCACATGCATTCACTGGAGAAAAAGAGAGAGAGATTACTCCCTGGAGGATGGCCAGGCTGAAATCTCCTCCATTCTTGGCATTCTGGGCATGCAAGCACACATGCTCAATGTGATTTTCAAGCTACCAGGTCCAGGACTTGAACTGCACAGTCAGCCATTTGGAATCCAGCCACCTTAACCTCCTTGCCTACCTGTGGCCCTAAGTTTTTTATGTTTTTATAAGTGATTTTAATGACTTAAGTTCTACAAATTCAAAATAAGGGAAAGACTAATCTCCAGTGTGATTCCATTTATGTTGAATGTCACTGATAAAACAGAATTCTTTCCTACAACTTTTACAATCCTCAATTTCTCTGTAGTATGTGATCTGTTATGCACTTGCAAGTAACTGAAAAGATACTTTATTGAATTTCTTGACACTCCTAAGGTCTTGATCCACTGTGAGGGCTTTCTTGTGTTTGAAAGGAATGGGAGAATTAAATGCTTATTCTCTTCCTTACATTCACAGCATTTCTTTTTTCCTTTTTTTTTTTCTTTTTGAGAGATTTTTGCTATAGGGTGTGTATGCTTGCCGGAATGATAGAAGCAGAGAGACAGAAAGTAAGAAATCACCCCTTCCCCCAGAGGGGGATGACCATGCTGCAGTCCCTTCTTCATTCTTCTCTTGGGATTTTGGGCACCCCCACACACATGCCCAGCATGAGTTTCAAGCAGCTGAATCCAGGACTCGAACTGTAATCAATCACATGGTAGTCCATTGCCTTAACCACTATGCCACCTGCAGGCTCCACCTTCACAGCATTTAAAGACATTTTTATTTATTTTACTTTTATTCATTGAATATTATCACACATACAAAATGCGATTTTCCATCTAGAATATATTGTATAGTTTCTTAAACATACATGTTATTGTCAGCAAATCATTTTCCATTTCTTGTTTCGTGTGCATGTGTGTGTGTGTGTGTGTGTGTGGGTGTGTGTGTGTATTTCCTATTTCTCATCCTATAGATTTTCCACCCCCCTCCCACATTGTCTCTGGTAGCTACAGTTGTTTTCCATTCCTTTTCCCCCCCTAAATTTTGTTTATTCCCAAAATATCTTATTCTAAATACTTTCAATTGAAAATTCAGTTGATATATACACACCTGTGAACACATGTCTGATTTTAGGCATGAAACTTTGTGAGTAGAATGAACATACTATAAAGTAGCACCTAGCTGAGGCTATCTAGCATACTGTGGTCCTTAAATAGGTATTATTATTTTAATGTAAATATTTTAAAATTTCAAGTAAAGCAGTTATAACTTTAATAATCCAAAGTCAAAAATCTTAAGAGTAATTTTCTTCAGACTTAAAACCAGGAAACAAGTTAAGATTCTGTTCAAATAGTAGGTACATGAACCTATTGACATCTTAAAAGAAGACATAAATCCTTAAATCTGAAAAAAAAATAATAGCATAGAAGAAAATCTTAATGTTTTAGTCATAAGTCATAAAATTCTATTTCACCAGTTCATTCTCATGTAATTAATTTCTCTTCTGTTGTGGTCTGATCTTTCCATTTAAATTCTGGAAGATAACATTAATCTCCAGACTTATCCCTACCATTAAGTTTGGCCATTTTCTTAGTTGTTTTTGAACTCTTATTTCTGTTTGTCTGTATTTAGTTTTCCTGGTATAGTACTCAATTCAGAACTTCTTGGAGTGCTGGCCTGGTAGCAGTAAATTCTTTCAGGTTTGGTTTATTTGAGAATGTTTTTGTCTTTTCTTCCCATATGAAGGATAATCTTGCTGGGTATAGTATTCTTAGTTGAAAATTTCACTTAACACTTTTAATGTAGTTTCCCATTCTTTTCTTGCTCACATTGTTTCTGATGAGAGGTCTGCTGTTAGCCTGATGGGATATCCTTCGTAGGTAACTTGATGAATTTCTCTTGCCAATTTTAGTATCTTGTCTTTGTCTGTGGTTTTGGTCAATCTGGCTATAATGTGTCTTGGAGAAGATCTTCTTGGGTTTATTCTATTTGGGGTCCTTTGAATTTCTTGGGTCTGGATCTTTGAATGCCTCTCTAGGTTTGGAAAGTTTTCTTCCATGATTTCATGGAATATATTGTCAGTGCCCTTAGTAGTCCCTTCATCTTCTGGGATACCAGTTATCTGGATGTTTAATGATATCTAGTATTTCTCATATATTGGTCTCATTTTTTGGGGGGAGGGGTTGTGGTTTTATTTAGAAACAGATAAGACATGCACATGAGCTGTCTACTCATTTTCTTCACTGCACAGCCTGGCGTTGGAATTGGTGACTCTGATGGCCAGCTGGACTGTCCGTCCCATGATGGCCTTGCAGTTTTTGGAGGAGGGGTTGTGGGTGATCTCAGCATAGTAAGATTTATTGCACATCAGCAGCACTTCCAGCTCCTTGACATTGTGGACTAGGTATTTCTGGAAGCCGCTGAGCAGCATGTGTATTGTTTTCTTGTTGCTCCCATAACTGATGTTGGGCATCAAGATCTGGCCCTTGAATCTCCTCCGCACCCTGTTGTCAATACCTTTAGGTTTCTGCCAGTTGTGCTTAATTTTGGCATATCGGTCTGACTGGTGTGGGATGAACTTCTTGGTCCTCTTTTTGATGATCTTGGGTTTCACAAGGGACCTGAAGGCAGCCATGATGCCAGATAGGAGATGGCAGCCACCTCCACAGGCAACACTGAGGAAGAGAGCTATTTTATTTTTTTCTTTTGGCTATTTTCTCAGTCTTCGTGGTGGATTTTTCTAGGCCAGTGATTCTGTCTTCTACATCTGAGATTCGATATTCTGTATGATCTAGTTTGCTTTTAATATTTTCAAGGGAGGTTTCGATTTACTGGATTACAGTCTTCACTTCTAACAGTTCCGTTTGATTCTTTTTTATGAAGAGTATTTCCTCTTTCAGTTTGTGCAAGTACTTCCTTAGCTCCTGGAACTTGTTGGCTCTTTTCTCCTGCCTCTTCTGGAATTCATTGTCTTCTTTTGCATCTCTGTTAGCTTTGTCACTATGAATATTCTAAATTCTTTTTTCAGGCATTTCTGCCAGTTCCATTGTACTGTCTGTAGATGAAGAGATGTTATTTTCCCTTATAGGAGAGATATTTTCCTGGTCTCTCACATTTCTTGTGCCCCTGTGGTGATTTCTGGTTATCCGATGGGTTGTACATTTCTTTCTAATTTTTTGAAGTTCAATCTGAGCATTCTGAGACATGCAGGAGGAAGTGATCTGCAATCTTGCTGTCATTCTGTTTCTCTCCCTTTGTGCATCTGATTCAGTGGGTATTGAGGAATATTTTGACCCTAATAATATTCAGATGTTTGACTATCATTCACTTAAACCTGTCCAGACATTCAGTGTGTGGAGGCTGAGCAGCAAAGTGATGAAGGTAAAAGAAACATGAAAAGAAAACAAGGAAAGAGACAAAGAAAAGAGTATTTAAAAAATTGTTCTATTTAAAAAAGCAAAAAACAAAAAATTAAAACTGCATGGAGTGCAAAAGTAATTTTTCACATCTCAAGTTCAGTAAGCATCTCAGAAGATCTGAGTTTCTACTTCTCCTAAGTGGAAGAAAGGAAAGGCAAGAATTAGCAACATAAAGAAGGGGCTGAGAGCTAAGAAAATACTTTACCTTAAAAACTAAAAAGAAAAAAATAAATGAAAATTAGAGAAAGACAGGGAGACAGAGGGAAGGATACAGAGATCCTGCCATTTTCTAGATTGGGATCTGCAGGGTAAGTCTCAGCAGAAAAACTTCAGTAGTCAGTCTTATTTCTGAAAGTAATTTTTCATAGACCAAGTTCAGTAAGCATCTCAGAAGATCTGAGTTTCTGAGCCTCCTAAGTGGGAATGGGGAAAGGCAAGAATTAGCAACATAAAGGAGGGGATCAGAGCTAAGAAAATACTTTTAAAAATAATAAAAAAATAATAAATTAGATAGAGAGGCAGCAAGAAGGATACAGAGGCCCTAACACTTTCTAGATTGGGATCTGGAGGGTGAAGTCTTAGCAGAAAATCTTCTGTAGTCAATTTTATTCCCGAAAGTAATTTTTCAAAGCTCAAGTTCAGTAAGTATCTCCCTTCACAACATTTCTGTAATGAATATCGTTTCTTGACTTTGTAAGCTACTTGTAAGACTATAGGCTTTCCCACGTTTCTTATATAATTAGGGTTTCTTGCCAGTGTGAGTTCACTTGTGCAGATGGAAGGAACTACCACAACTCTAGGCTTTCCCACACTGCTTACACTTATAGGGTTTCTCTATCCAGTGAGTCCATTCATGCAACTGAAGATAGCTGCTATGATTGAAGGCTTTCCCACTTTTTTTTTTTTTTTTTACAGTCATTGGGTTTCTCTCCAGTGTAAGTCCAATCATGCAATCTAAGGGAACTATAGTCCCTGAAGGCTTTCCCACATTTCAGACAGTCATAGGGTTTTTTTCTCACAAATGAATTAATTTGTGAACTCAGAGGGAACTGGATTGCCTGAAGGCTTTGCCATATTTCTCACACTCTCTCCTGTGTTAATTTCTACCTGTAATCAAAGGGAATGGGAATAGATGTAGGTCTTCCCACATTCCTTGCATTTATAAGTTTTCTCCCCAGTATGAGTTCTTTCATGTACATTAAAGGATTTGGAATGACTGAAGGCTTTCCTGTATTTCTTACATTTATAGGTTTTCTCACCACAGTGAGTCTTTTCATGGACTTGCAATGAACTAGGATACTGAAAGACTTTCCCACACACCTTACACATACAAGGTCCATCTCCAGTATGCCTAATCATGTGTATTTGAAGGGTTTGGGGAGAAATGAAGCCTTTTTCACATTGATTACACTTGTAAGGGCTCTCTCTAGTATAAGTCCATTTATTATTTTGAAAAGAATTGGGATACACAAATGCTTTGTTACATTGTTTACATTCAGTGTTTCTTTCTACTGTGAGTTCTCTCATGTATGTGCAAGGAACTAGACTGTCTGAAGGACTTCCCACGTATTTTATACTCATAGGGTTTCTTACCAGAATGAGTTCTGTTATGGACTCGTAATAAACTAGGATATTCAAAGACCTTCTCATATACCTTGCACCTATATATGTCCTGAGTGCCTTGTCATGTGTCTTTGGACATTCGTGAGAGAAGTTAACAGTTCTTCATATTTCTCACATTCATAAGGTTTTCTCCATATAGCTGATACTCATGTGGTTTCTGTCCAGTGAGAACACTTTGTGCTTCTTAAGGGTTAAAGAACCAATGAAGGCTTCTTTATAAATACTGTTGTCATGTGGTTTAATACCAGGGGCAGTCTTCTCCTTTTGAATGTCAGCTGGAATCTGGTTAAACAGATTCACATTGAATATCTTCTTCACATTCACACAAGCTTTCTAATGTATGCTGTCCTGGATTTCCCTTGGGGTTTTTATTTTTATCTTCAGTTTTATGGTATTCCTATTTTCTATAAATGCCAGTTTGCAGGCAGTTTCCAGTGTCACATCTTCGTAGAGTTTCTTCTGGGAAAGATTCAGCAAAGTCCACTCCTCTCTAGTGAAGTTCACAACCATGTCCTCAAAGGCCACAGAATTCATTTTCCAGCTTCCAGGATGTTGGAAAAGAAAACAAGGAAAGAGACAAAGAAAAGAGTATTTAAAAAATTGTTCTATTTAAAAAAGCAAAAAACAAAAAATTAAAACTGCATGGAGTGCAAAAGTAATTTTTCACATCTCAAGTTCAGTAAGCATCTCAGAAGATCTGAGTTTCTACTTCTCCTAAGTGGAAGAAAGGAAAGGCAAGAATTAGCAACATAAAGAAGGGGCTGAGAGCTAAGAAAATACTTTACCTTACAAAATAAAAATGAAAATTAGAGAAAGACAGGGAGACAGAGGGAAGGATACAGAGATCCTGCCATTTTCTAGATTGGGATCTGCAGGGTAAGTCTCAGCAGAAAAACTTCAGTAGTCAGTCTTATTTCTGAAAGTAATTTTTCATAGACCAAGTTCAGTAAGCATCTCAGAAGATCTGAGTTTCTGAGCCTCCTAAGTGGGAATGGGGAAAGGCAAGAATTAGCAACATAAAGGAGGGGATCAGAGCTAAGAAAATACTTTTAAAAATAATAAAAAAATAATAAATTAGATAGAGAGGCAGCAAGAAGGATACAGAGGCCCTAACACTTTCTAGATTGGGATCTGGAGGGTGAAGTCTTAGCAGAAAATCTTCTGTAGTCAATTTTATTCCCGAAAGTAATTTTTCAAAGCTCAAGTTCAGTAAGTATCTCCCTTCACAACATTTCTGTAATGAATATCGTTTCTTGACTTTGTAAGCTACTTGTAAGACTATAGGCTTTCCCACGTTTCTTATATAATTAGGGTTTCTTGCCAGTGTGAGTTCACTTGTGCAGATGGAAGGAACTACCACAACTCTAGGCTTTCCCACACTGCTTACACTTATAGGGTTTCTCTATCCAGTGAGTCCATTCATGCAACTGAAGATAGCTGCTATGATTGAAGGCTTTCCCACTTTTTTTTTTTTTTTTTTACAGTCATTGGGTTTCTCTCCAGTGTAAGTCCAATCATGCAATCTAAGGGAACTATAGTCCCTGAAGGCTTTCCCACATTTCAGACAGTCATAGGGTTTTTTTCTCACAAATGAATTAATTTGTGAACTCAGAGGGAACTGGATTGCCTGAAGGCTTTGCCATATTTCTCACACTCTCTCCTGTGTTAATTTCTACCTGTAATCAAAGGGAATGGGAATAGATGTAGGTCTTCCCACATTCCTTGCATTTATAAGTTTTCTCCCCAGTATGAGTTCTTTCATGTACATTAAAGGATTTGGAATGACTGAAGGCTTTCCTGTATTTCTTACATTTATAGGTTTTCTCACCACAGTGAGTCTTTTCATGGACTTGCAATGAACTAGGATACTGAAAGACTTTCCCACACACCTTACACATACAAGGTCCATCTCCAGTATGCCTAATCATGTGTATTTGAAGGGTTTGGGGAGAAATGAAGCCTTTTTCACATTGATTACACTTGTAAGGGCTCTCTCTAGTATAAGTCCATTTATTATTTTGAAAAGAATTGGGATACACAAATGCTTTGTTACATTGTTTACATTCAGTGTTTCTTTCTACTGTGAGTTCTCTCATGTATGTGCAAGGAACTAGACTGTCTGAAGGACTTCCCACGTATTTTATACTCATAGGGTTTCTTACCAGAATGAGTTCTGTTATGGACTCGTAATAAACTAGGATATTCAAAGACCTTCTCATATACCTTGCACCTATATATGTCCTGAGTGCCTTGTCATGTGTCTTTGGACATTCGTGAGAGAAGTTAACAGTTCTTCATATTTCTCACATTCATAAGGTTTTCTCCATATAGCTGATACTCATGTGGTTTCTGTCCAGTGAGAACACTTTGTGCTTCTTAAGGGTTAAAGAACCAATGAAGGCTTCTTTATAAATACTGTTGTCATGTGGTTTAATACCAGGGGCAGTCTTCTCCTTTTGAATGTCAGCTGGAATCTGGTTAAACAGATTCACATTGAATATCTTCTTCACATTCACACAAGCTTTCTAATGTATGCTGTCCTGGATTTCCCTTGGGGTTTTTATTTTTATCTTCAGTTTTATGGTATTCCTATTTTCTATAAATGCCAGTTTGCAGGCAGTTTCCAGTGTCACATCTTCGTAGAGTTTCTTCTGGGAAAGATTCAGCAAAGTCCACTCCTCTCTAGTGAAGTTCACAACCATGTCCTCAAAGGCCACAGAATTCATTTTCCAGCTTCCAGGATGTTGGGATCACTTAGGCTTGGGCTCTGAAGTCCATACAGGTCCAAGCGCCTCTCTCTGCTGCCCTGACTGACAGACTCAGTCATAATTCCATTTTCAAAAGAATATGCTTATGTTTTATTTGTTGATTTATTAGTTTTGGACATTCTGTAATGACTGCTGCAGTAGATGAGAACTGAATGTTCTCACAGTATCCTTGTAGCCACACCTCGTCTTCTCTTCCAGTATGGTTATATTACAATTTTCTTGTGCTTCTGTAGACACAAGTATTGTCCAGTGCAGCTATATTATTTTCTTTCTTAAAATAGTTTTATTAGTTTTGCTTTATTTTGAATAAATAATTCCTTCCTTTTATTATTTGTTTTACTTTTTTTAAAAAAAGATTTTTATCAGGGCATGCAGATGGTGGTTAAGGGTGCTGGACTTCCATGTGGCCAACTGTGGTTTGAGTCCCAGACCTGGGAGCTTGCTTTCTCACTTTCTCTCTCTCTCTTTCTGTCCCTCTCTGGTCAAGTAAAAATAAATAAATAAAGTTAAAATTTAAAAAATAATAATTATTTTTAAAGAAGATTTTTATCATAAGGTGCATGTGTTTGCCAGAGAGAGACAAAGAGAGGGAAAGTGAGAAATCACCCCTTAGGGGAAATGGTCATGCCACAACCCTTCTTGGGCATCTATGCACACGTGCCCAGTGTGATTTTTCAAGCTGCCAGGTCAGAGACTGTAACAATTGTCAGTCATGTGGGAATCCAGTACCATAACCACCATGCCCCCTGCTGACCCCATATTTCTAATTTTATTTGTAACTATTATTATTATTATTATTATTATTATTATTATTATTATTTTCCAGGCTCATTCAATCTTCTATCTGTCCATTTTATTTTCTAAATTATATACATACTACATCAATATTTTCCTGGTAAATCTTCCACTTGATGTATGGCTATCATAATACTATTCTTCTTTTACTTATTTCTTATGCTGTATCTCCTGTTTTCTCCTTTTTTCTTTATTAGCTATTGTTACTTGAATTGTTTTCTAATAAAAGGTACATAGGAGGTAAATTTTTTTAGTTATTTTATTTCCAAAACAATATTATCCCTCCCTCACATGATTGATTGCCAGATTGAGTATAGAATTCTAATTCAAAATCCTAATTTTATCCTTTAATTTTTGAAGAAATTCTTCAGTTTGCCTTGTACTTTCAGGGTCATAGTAGAATTATGCTTTCACTTCATACCCCCTCTTTTCTGTTTTTCTGAGTACTTGTAGGATTTTAATTTTATCATTGATGTTTGAATTTCACAGCAATACGCCTTCATGTGTGTAATTTTCCATTCACTGTTCTAGACTCTTAGAAAGTCTTTACAATCTGGAGACTCATGCTTTTGGATCCCAGGAAATTTATGGTTTCCTGACTCAATTTCTCTTCTGTTTTCTTGGTTTCTCTCTTTCTGGAACTCCTATTATTTCAATGGTAGGACATCAAAAGTAATTATTTAAGATAATTCTTTTTTATCTCCTCTTCTTTTTTTGTGAATATTCCTCATTCTGCCTTTTTAGGAGATTTCCTTGACTTTATCAACTAACTCCTCTATTGAATTTTTAAATTTCAGCTACATTTTAAAATTTTGTTTATCTTATTCTTTTATCTTTTTTCTGTTGTAATTTATTACTACAATATTTTCCCTTATTTCTTAGCTTCTAAAATGTTACCTGACACATAGCAGGTTCTTAAGAGATAATAGTGTGGGGCCAGTGGGCAGTGTGATGATTAAGGCACTAGACTCCCACATAGCCAACCATGGTTTGAGTCCCAGACCTGGTGGCTTACTTTCTCACATTCCCTTATCTCTGTGTCTCTCTGTCTCTCTCTGGTGAGCATATGTGCCCTATAGAAAATTTTAAAAATAATAGCGACCAGCAGATGGCATAATGGTTATGTCGTTGGGTTCTCACATGGCTGACTGTGGTTCAAGTCCTGAATCTGGCAACTTGAAACTCACGCCAGGCATGTGTGCATGCATGCTCAAGATTTTGGAAGGAGAATGGAAGATAAGGGATTGTAGCATGGTCATCCTCCCTGGGGAATGATTTCTCACTTTCTGTCTCTCTGTCTCTCCAGTGAGCTCATGCACTATAATAGCTCATCCTATTTTTGCCTGTAGCAAAAATCTCTTAAAAAAAAAAAAGAAAGCAATCATCATCACCGTTATCATTATAATAATAAATAAAATTAAATAAAAAGCAGAGAAAAGATCATTATTGAATGGAAGAATTATATTTTTAAAACATTTTCTATTGTTTTCTCTTGGATCTCTGTCTCTTTGAAATTCTGCTTTTGTTTTCTATATTATTTTTCAGGCTTTCCTCAAATATCTAGTATCTTTTGTGACCAGATAGTGGCATAGACACAATAGTCTTTGATGCTGACCCTCATGGAAAAATTCCAGTTTCACATATGGAGGTCTCTAAGTATGCTGGGCATGTGCTTGCCTATGAGCTGGGATGGATCACAGTGTTGAGGGTGCTATTTCTTTGTCTCTCTTGCTCATGGAGGAACTGAATAAACTTTTTAAAAATAGTATTCATTCATTTTTAAATGACCCTAAAAAGCACTTTGGAAGTTTGGATCATCAGTAGGATTTGTAGGTTTCTCTGAAGAATAATCTGGTGACTAGCTGCCTGTAGTAGTTTTCAATTACTGCTGAAGTAATGATCACAATCTTAGTAGCTTTAAACAACAAGAAATGTTTAGCTCATAGTTTCTATAGGTCAGAAGCCTAGCACATTGTGGTTGAGTCCTCTGCTTAGGCTGAAATCAAGATGTTGGCTGGATTAAGTTCTCATTTGGAGGCTCTGAGGGAAAAAAATATGCCTCCAAGATCATTTTTTTTTTTTGAGAAGTTTTTGCTGTAGGGCATGTGTGCTCCTCAGAAAGACAGAGGGAGACAGAGAGACAGAAAGCAAGAAATCACCCCCTGGGGTGGGGGGATCGGACACCACAATCCCTTCTCCATTCTCCTCTTGGGATCTTGGGCACCCACACACACACACCCGGCATGAGTTTAAGCCACCAGGTCTGGGACTCAAACCATGGTCGACTACATGGGAGTTCAGTGACATAGTCATTACACTAATTGCTAGTCCCCCTCCAAGCTCATTCTTGTTGTTGGTAGAATTCAATTTCTTGTGGTTGTAAGACTCAAGTTCCATTTTCTTGCTGACTGTTAGGTGGGGGCAGGGGGAATCTTCAGTATCCAGAGGATATGGAAATACCTTATCATATCCTTTGCTCCCTCCATTTTCAAGCCAGCAATGACATGTTGAGTTCTTCTCATCCTTTGAATCTATGACTCTCTCTCTCTTACATACCCACATTTAAAGGGCTCATGTGATTAAATGACCAGACTCATCTGGATAATCTCCCCTTATTAAGGTCAACTGATTTGGGACCTTAGTTAAAAATCTGCAGAATCCCTTTGCATCAGTGCCTACATTTGTGTTGTATTGATTAACTGGGAAAAAGTTTATGTATATCAAGACTGGAAATCTTGGGGGCTGATAACAACAGTCGTTCCTTTTTTTGCATACTTTGCCAAGTATGACATGCTTTCACAAACATTATAATCACTGTGTATTTGGACAGTTGTTCATATCACCATACAAACAATGCAAGGAATTACTTAATTTTTTTTAATTCTCCATGCAATTTGATATCATTATACATTTACTCATTCTATATCTTTTAATGAGATTATCATTTTTCCTTGTTTGCATACTAAACATTTATTCTTTTAGGCTCTGCTCAAGTGCCACTTAATACTGTCAATGTTTTTCTAGAGATTCTCTTTATAATACCAGGAATGGCTCCCTTTGCTTAAGGAAGCAAGCTGATATAATTCATCTCTTCATTCTTAGCATGGCTTCTGGAACAAATTAGGTACTCACTGACTGGAGAACTACTGAATAAAAATTGGTCTTAAACATATGGTTTTATTTTACATTAAAAACTGTATCTTGAATGCATATGTACTCATGCAAGGGTTGGTATCAAACACAGGAGAAGTCAAAGGGTTTGTGATTTTTAGGTATATTGGAGAAAAAGTAACAAGAGTTTTGAGACCTGAATCTTTGGCAAATTATTCCCAAAATTTGTTCTTGAAATTGGAATATATTATGTTCTGTATTGTAAAGAAAAAGATTTTTCTGGGGACCAGCAGTTAGCGTAATGGCTATGTCACTGAACTCCCATGTAGTCGACCACAGTTAGAGTCTGGGACCCAGCGGCTTAAACTCACGCCAGGCACGTGTGCGTGCATGCCCAAGATCCTGAGAGGAGAATGGAGGAGAAGGGATTGTGGCGTGGTCATCCCCCTTGGGGGGTGATTTCTCACTTTTTGTCTCTCTGTCTCTCTCTGTCTTTCTGGTGAGCACACACACCCTATAGCAAAAACCTCTCCAAAAAAAAAAAAAAGAAAAAAGAAAAGAAAAAGGTTTTTCTGAACCTTACTTTGTGGGCAAAAGTTCTGCCTAGCCTCCAGTAGCAATCTTTGGGGTTAATAAATTATATTTTTTCCTTTAGTCCAAGAAGTGTTCAATTCTTAAACAACTTCCAATTAGGGTTCATTGGCGTTGACAAACACTGAAAATTATGGGATATTTTTCCTAAATGGAAAAGCAATTTAATTTTATTCTAGGAACATTTAGGGAAAAGACAGAAAAGTACTTTGGAAAAAGATAAAGTTATCTACAACACCCAGAGATAACTATTGTTTTATGTATTTCTTTTCTGTCTTTCATATATGTGTACATGTTATCTACTTATTCATCTGTCATCTGCTATTTATCCAGTTAAAATATTATGGTACTAACATCAGAAGAGAAAGCATAGTAAAGTTATAGGACAATGAGACCGGGAAAATCCCAAAAGAATCAATAGCTCTTCACTGGAAAGTGAGCCAGTCAGTTTAAGAAAAGCAGCTAAAACTTGGAATGGTTTTGTTCATTCACATCATAGGTGAGTACATAGGGCTTATGGTAAGCCTTAAACAGGGTGGAATAGTGTAGCCCCTATGAACTCTAGAAATAGAATTTAAATATAGAGAAAAAAGTCTTTTATATATGTAGATAAAATGACTATATGAGAAAGACGGGGCCTGGTACCAAAGAAAAACTAGTGAAGGAGGAATGAAAATTGAGCAGTATAGAAATACCGGAGGAATTAAACTAAAAAAGAATAATGGAAGTAAACTAGGAAATATTAGTAATCAAGCTGCCATAATTTTTAGCCCCATACAAAAACAACAGAATAGAAAATTTAGTGAAATTAGAATAGCTCTCTGAAAGAAGTTGTCTTCATGTTTTTCTAAAGATTCAGGAAAATATGATTCACTAAAAATGAACAACAGAAAAATATTGAGATCAAATCCCATCTAAAGATACTATATTAAAAAAAAATCAAAGTGAGCCAGCAGGTGATGTAGTGATTAAGGCACTGGGCTCCCACGTGGCCCACTGCGGTTTCAGTCCTGCACCTGGTAGCTTGAAACTCATACAGGGTGTGTGTGTGTGGGGGGGCACACACGTGCACATGCATGCATGTGTGTGTGTGTTCAAAATCCCGAAAGGAGAATGGAGAAGGGATTGCAGCATGTCCATCCCTCCAGGAGGTGATTTCTTGCTTTCTGTCTCTCTGTCCCTCTCTGTCTCTTTGGTGAGTGCACATGTACCATAGCAAAAATAAGCAATACTGGGCAGGACATCGTCTCTGTCAACTACAAAACTGTGCTAGATTGACATGCTCCAAAAACATATTAGTGAGATTAAGTTACAAGTAAAAATAGAGACATTTGAAATATAAGTCATGAAAGAATAGCACAAGTAAGAATGAGAATACTTCAGAAATTAAGTGACAGAGTTCAAGAAATCATTAGAAATAAAAAATTTAAAAATAAAAAAGTATAAATAAAGACTTAACTAGAAATAAGAGAAAAATATATCCAACAGAGAAGAAAAAATGGAAATACTTAAAAATATGAAAGTAAATATATATTTTTAAAAAAGGATTCAAAAGAAAGTTACAAACATGGAAGATAAAGAAGATCCCTTTTGCTTTCTCTCTGGAGGTCACACACTTGGAGGTTGGGGGGTGCAGAGAGGAGAGAAAGAAAGATCTATGAACCAACACCTTTATTGAGTCCAGAGTAATCCAAACAGATCTCCTAGTAGAGTATTAACTAGTGGGTTTAAAGTATGCAGACAGGAGTTCTGGGAGGAACTGTCCAGAGGTAGCTACTATGACATGCCTCACAGTCTATGTGGGGTTGGTGGGTGCAGTCAATGTGTATCTAGCTGTCCCATAGGGAGGTGGTCACCTGGAAGAAGTTGTGTTAGGCTGATATCTGGATCAACCACTTTGAGGAAGTAGGTGGTGATAGAAAATTAAAAACCATATCAAGGAGTGAGATTGCTGGATCATATGGTAGTTTTTTTTTTTTTTAAGAGGTTTTTGCTATACGGCGCGTGCGCTCACTGGAAAGACAGAGACAGAGAGATAGAAAGTGAGAAATCACCCCCCCAAGGGGATGACCACACCACAATCCCTTCTCCTCCATTCTCCTCTCAGGATCTTGGGCACGCATGCACAAGCGCCCAGCGTGAGTTTAAGCCACCAGGTCCAGGACTCAAACCATGGTCAACTACATGGGAGTTCAGTGACATAGCCATTATGCTAACTGCTGGTCCCTCATATGTAGAAAGTTGCAGTCCCAACAATGATCATTAGCTATTTTCTCACATCTCTCCAACATTTGATATTGTCAACATATATTTAAAAATTTTTAACAATGAGAAAGAAAAAAATCTCCATGTTTTATGATACATATGTCTTTGATTACTACTGAAGTTCATTGCTTTTTCACACTGTTTTGCTATCGACATTTTTCTAGTTGCCAATCACCTATTTATCCTTCTTAAAACGTGTTTTATAAGGATGTTTGTTTCTTCTAACTTTTTATTTATTTATTTATTTTGGAGAGGTTTTTGCTGTAGGGTGCATGCGCTCGCCAGACAGACAGAGAGAGACAGAGAGACAAAAAGTGAGAAATCATCCCCCCAGGGGGGATGGCCATGCCACAATCCCTTCTCCTCCATTCTCCACTCAGGATCTTGGGCACACATGCATATGCACCCAGCGTGAGTTTAAGCCACTGGGTCCGGGACTCAAACTGTGGTTGGCTACGTGGGAGTCCAGTGACGTAGCCATTACGCTAACTGCTGGTCCCTCTTCTTACTTTTTTAGTTATTACATATTAAGTATTTATTGTGTATGTTACAATTATTTTCCCAGCATATTACTTCTTTTCAATGTTGCTTAAGGTATTTAAATATTTTTGCTTATGTAGATTTGAAAATTTTGAGTTATTATCAGTACCTTATAGATTGTATGACATGCTTAAAAAGACCTTCTCCATTTTCTAAAGAAATTAAACATAGAATGACCAGATGACTCAGCAATCCCTTTTCTAGGTATATGCCTAAAGAATTTAAATTACCATCTCATAAAGATATCTGTACTCCCATGTTCATTGCAGTTATTCTACATAATGGCAAGTTACGGAAACAACGTAAGTGTTCATCAGTAAACTAATGGGTAAACTTGGGGTATACAAAGGGTATTTTAAAAGTTCAGAGGAAAAAAACTGTTAGAAATTTTTTTAAGGTTTTTGCCATAGGGCACATGCAGAAAAAGAACCCTCAATCTACACTCCATCAGATCACAACAAAACAAGGAAACAAAAGAACAAAACAAAAACCTCCAAGCCTATCTGGCTAAAGAGAACTGAACCAACCAGATAATCTTGAAGCTTTTTATTTATTATTATTTTTTTAGAGAGATTTTTGTTATAAAGTGTATATGCTTAGCAGAGGGACAGAGAGACAGAAAGCAAGAAATCATCCCCCAGGGGGGATGACCATGCCACAATCCCTTCTCCTCCATTCTCCTATTGGGATTTTGGACACACTTGCGTGCACACACACACACACACCCCCACACACACCCACCTAGCGTGAATTTTAAGCCACCAAGTCCGAGACTCAAATCACGGTCAACTAGGTGAGAGTCCAGCGAGGTAACCATTACACCATCTGCTGGTCCTGCTTTTTATTTATTCTGAGATGACAATTCAGCAGTACGTGTAAGACACTGATTTCAAAAATAGAGTAAAATTGACGGAACAGTCCTTCTTCAAGAGACAGCTCCATGGCTCCTGCAATCTAGCCATTTTGGGGGAAATGGAGAAATGAAGAGGTCCCACTGATAATTCGGCCTCCAGCATACAAAACTCGCGTGATTGAACAGAAACTGACCATCCACCAGATGACTAGAAATTTCTGCAGGACCACAAGAAATATGGGAAAGCAGGAAAATACCTCTCCTCCAAGGGGAAAGGATAACTCCTCTTCATCCACACACAGTTCAATGGAAAAATGTCTGATAAAGAATTGAGAACATTCATAATGGCAAAGCTTACAGAGATGGAAGAGAAGAGAGACAAGGAACTGCTGAAGAGGAAGGAGAAAGGAGTTGAAGAGTTCCAGGAGGTGAGGAAATTCACGCAAGATCTAAAAGAGGAATTTTACACTTTACAAAAGAATCAGGTGGAACTGTTAGAGATGAAGGCTATAATACAAGAAGTCAAAATTTCCCTT
>NW_006159849.1:2986421-3014670 GCF_000334495.1 Tupaia belangeri chinensis
CGAACCGCGGTCGACTACGTGGGAGTCCAGCGACATAGCCATTACGCTAACTGCTGGTTCCCTATAACACATATGTTGATGTGCTTGATTGGGCCAATATACAGTGTATTCTGAATGGAAAAATCTCATTTTATATGCTATAATGATGTACAGTGAATGAATGTAAATAAAAAAAATATTTCAGGAAGGTAAATGACCTTGGTATTGTTCAGTTCAACTGACAGGATAAATGTCATATTTACTATGTTCTAACTATCTACTAGAAATTTCAGTAAAAATATGAGAAAAAAAATACAGTAAAATTGTCCCTGCTTGCAAAGAGTTAGTAGACTACAATAGTTTTGTATGTACTAGGGCTTAGAGAAGCCTAGACTCCTCCTTTTAAAATTTCTTTTGTCTTATCCTACTTCTAAACCCTAAGAGGAAAAATTGGTTAAATGCTAAATATTCTAATATATTGAAAAGATATTTCTTTTGATTTCTAAGAACATGTTCTCCTGTGTCTACATTCATGGTTAATATTCTGTAAAGAGTCACTCTGCCTCTGTGACGCTGATGGGGTCGTAATAACTAAACCTGAAATCATGTTTAATGTTGGGAAAATGTTTTCAAAACATCTGCATTATTTAGCCAGCCAAGGCATTTTGTTTAAAATATTTGTGAATGCTTCCATCAGAAGGTATTCATTTGAAGTAATGGATGGCAATATTTGAAAATACCTGGTCACCTTAACTCTACATCTATGAATTCTAAATGTGTATATATGAATGTGTAACAGAGAAAAATCATATGGAATTATATTTTAAGTAAATATACTTTCTGTATTTGATTTTATAAGGGTTAATGAAGTATTTTAAAGATAGGAACTCAGATCTACTTCAAAATGGTAGACATATAGTATCTTTTATTGTTTTGGGAGGAGTTTGAAATTTTTTACCTTTATTATTCAGTCTTCATCAAAAACTCATCAGGGTCAGTCTTGTAACTTAGTGGTTAAGCCCTGGGCATTGAGAACTAGATCTCACATGACCAACCATACTTAAAGTTCTAGCCACAGGGACCAGTAGATGAAGTAATGGCTATGTCGCTGGACTCCCATGTAGTTGAACACGGTTCGAGTCCCAGACCCAGTGGCTTAAACTCATACCAGTCATGTGTTGTGTGCATGCCCAAGATCCCTAGAGTAGCGCGGAGGAGAAGGGATTAGGGCATGGCCATCCCCCTCCAGGAGGTGTTTTCTTGCTTTCCGTCCCTCTGTCTCTCTCTCTCTTTCTGGTGAGCACATGCGCCCTATAGCACAAACCTCTCAAGACAAACAAAAAAACAAAAAACAAACAAATGAATCCTAGCCACAGAGGCTTGAAAACCACATGGAGTGTGTCTGTGTGCATGCCCCAAATCCCAATGGGATGGAGAAATGGAGAAAAAGGGATTGCAACATGACTATGCCCTGTCGCAGGGCATACTTTCTCCCTGCACACCCCTGTCTGTCTGGAGAACACATATACCCACTGGCAATTAAAAAAATCCATGAAATAAACATCAGTATTTTCATTCTACATAATAAAAAGCTGTGACTCAGTGTGATTAGGTAGTTGGAGGTCCCCAGTTTGCCTTCAAAGATGAAAAGCAAACCTCTCAGTTCATTGCTCGTTCTGCTACGTGACAGCTGCCCCAATGCGAAAAGCTTTTATAACCTGTAAAAAGAGGAACAGTGAGTTAGTTCCCAATTATCTCTATTTCTTTTTTATCATATTCTCTCAGCACATTGTGGCAGGAGGAACATAGGCTTTGGAGTCAAATACCTGTGTTTGTATTTAAGTTCTGCGGCTTTTTAGTTATGCTTATTTTGTCCTGAACTCTATGTTATTGGCTTCACCTAGGAATTATGGCAGAGGTAATATTCACAATAGAGATTTGGCATCATATTTCTGGCACATAATAGGGGCTCATTAATTAACCAAAAAGGTGTTACTTACACTCTCGTAGGATGATGTCAAGAAATGAAAAATTGACTTGGTCAACACAAGAGTTGGAGAGAATAGGGCCTGGACATACAGTCAAGAGGCAAATTTTGAACCCTGTGTTAATGCCCATGCAATTAATTTATATTGGGTCAGGGTTAAATTATTTTTAAAGTTTACTTGTTTCTTCCATGAGTGAGAGAGACAGAGAGAAAGAGAGGCAACATCCTCACCAGTGTCCTGACTCCATGATCCACCCCTAGTTTCTGCCAGCCCAGGCTCATGGGCACCCCAGCACCTTGCATACTCAGGTAGGGTACCAGACATGAACCTGGAAACTTCTTATGTGGATCAGCCTTACAGAGCTTTGGGTTTTCTGCTGTGCCACCCACCAACTGCCCCAGATTAATCTCTCTTATCTCTGATCCTCATATTCACATGTGTCCCAGGAAGTATTTATTATCAAGAAGATGAAAGTGGGAAGCCCTGAGAACATGATAGAAATTTAACAGTAGAATTTTTGACCATTTTTTTTAGAAGAGTCTGAATGGATTTGCCTAATCTTTTTTTTTTTTTTTCCATCTGATATAGCTGATGGTGTCTGTGTCTTTAAATGTTTACTCAACAAAGACACTGAATATTGCCGTGTGGGCAAGGAGTCCATGTTGATTACTCTGGGGTACAACAGTGCTTTGCTGAAGTTCGAGTCTCATGATGGTAAGTTTTGGGTTTATCCTGAACTCCTGTCTTTTCTGAAGACAAATCTGATTGGGTGACTTTTGCTCATTACTGGTAAGCTGGCTTTCAGAAGCATGTTTTCTGATGTAAATTGTCATTGGTTGATGAAATGACTTAAAATTGGTTCTGGTGCTCACCTGATATCATGGTTAGAGAACAGGCTTTTCCTAGGCTAGAATAACGTTTTTATTCTTAGCCTTCCCTTTGGTCCTCCTTCATCCAAAGCAGCAGAAAAAAACATCATGGAGTTTCCAGAGCTCCACCACCACTCTTGCTGAGTCTCCTGTACAGTGAGGTTGTCTGCAGAAATTTGATCTTCAGTTTGGACTTATCAGAATGATTTCATCTTGTTTTTGTCTTTGAATAATTTGTTGAACATTTTTAGAGTCTGGACAAGAAGTCAAACAACAGAGAAATAAACTCAAGTATCACTAGAAGTAGTTTAAGATGGTACAATTACAAAAATGATTCTTCGGAAGATTTCCTGTATGATAAAAATTAGACCTGACAATGCCTTGGGTCTATCTTAGATGACTGACTATCATTTCTTTTTTTTTTTTTTTTTTTCACTATAGGGCGCGTGCGCTCGCCTGACAGACAGAGAGAGACATAGAGACAGAAAGCGAGAAATCACCCCCCGGGGGGATGGTCACGCCGCAATCCCTTCTCCTCCATTCTCCTCCCGGGATCTTGGGCACGCACGCACACGCGCCCGGCGTGAGTTTTAAGCCACCGGGTCCGGGACGCAAACTGCGGTCGACTACGTGGGAGTCCAGTGACATAGCCATTACGCTAACTGCTGGTTCCCTGTCATTTCTTTAACTTAGATATAAATTGTTCCATCTCACTCATGATGATAGTCCAGATACAGTTCAAAGTACTGGCAATGGTACATATTTCCCTTTGCTTAGCCAATTGTTCAAAGCTCTTTCATTATCTATAACTACCTTGAGGTAAAGAAATTAAACAGGTTTCTTGTTTCTAAACTGAATTTAGAGTCAGCCAAAGTGAAGAATTATCTGTCCATCCCTTCATTTATCCATACATCAATCTATCTTTCTGCATTTCAAAGTAAATTTTAAGAAATAAATTTCATTTAAATCAAATAAAAAATATATCTACATATTACATATATATATATATATGTTACATATATATATGCATCATGAGCCCTGTGATATTTTAAAATATGTTCACATTGTGGAATTAATAAAGTGAGCTACTTAACATACATATGACTTATGTTTTGTGATGTGAACATCTAAAATCTACTCTCTCAGAAATTTTCAGGATTCCAATATCTTGTTATTAACTATAGTTACCATGTTATATATTAGATTTCTTAAACCTTTTACTTCCTTCATCTGCCAACATCTCCTCAACATACCCATATACCCTAGCACCTGGTAACCATGATTCTACTAAGAGTTCTAAGATCCTAAGAGTTCAACTTTTAAGATTCTGCATATAAGTCTTTCTGTGCTTGGCTTATTTTACTTAATGTATGTCCTCCAGGATTATCCAGTTGCCTCAAATGGCAGGAGTTCCTTCTGTTCGAAAACTGACTAGTATTTCAATGTGTATATAAGAGGGGACTTTGAAAAGTTTGTGTAAATATGGAATTATAAATTTATTTTAGTGCAAAAAATTTAAAAAAATCCATGCCTGATTTTTTCATAAGCATTTTGCATGAGCTCTTTCCGATGTCACATTTTCTTCATCTGTTTGTGTGTTGATAGACATTTAGGTTGACTCCATAGCTAGGTTATTATGAATAGTACTGCCTTAAACATGGGAGTGTAGATATCTCTTCAACATACTGACTCCATTTCCTTTGGATACATACCTAGTCATGGGATTGCTGGATCACTTGGTAGTTCTTTTTTAAAACTTTTTGAGGAACTTTCATATTGTTTTTCATACTATTAATGTGCATTTTCACCAAGAGTGTACAAGCGTCTTTTCTCCACATCATCTCCAACATTTCTATCTTTTTGAAAATAACTATTCTGTATTTTTTAATTGACAGAAGATGTATGCACTCACCAGAGAGAAAGTGAGACAGAGTGAGAGAGAGAACATCTTCCAATGAGCATGGTCATGTCACAATCACTTTTCCTGCATTTTCTGCTCCATCAGAATTCTGTCATGAATGCACACATACCTGGCACATTTTCTAGGCCAGCAGGACTGGGATTCAGACTACAGTCTCAGCCAGTTTTCAATACATAGTGCTTAACCACTATGTTACAGGGCCAGTCTTAGCTCTGCTAAGCTACATGGTTTCAGCTTGCATTAATCTCATATTTGGTGAGGTTGAGCATTTTTTCAAATACTTGTTGGCTATTTTTTTCTTTTAAAAATTTATTTATCAATCTATTTATTTATTTATAGTCATTTACTGTACATCAATGCAATATACAAAATGAGATTTTCCATGCAGTATACATTGTATATTGGCTCAATCAAGGATATTACCATGTATGTTATCATCAACAAATACTTTTCTATTTCTTGTTTCTTATGTATTTTGCTTCATTTTCTCCCATTGATGACCTACCTCTCAACTTCTGCCAACTCCTCCTCTTCTCCCACACTGTCTCTGGTATGTACAATTGTTTTCCATGCCTTTTTTCCCCCACATTTTATTGATTCACTAAAGATATTAATTAATTTAAAGACTTTCAATAACAAGCACAGAAGACATGTACATATTTATGAATGTGTTTCTAATTTTAGGCATAAACCTCAGTGAGTAAAGTAAACATACTGTAAAGTATCACCTCATTGGGGCTATATAGCTTACTGTGGTCATTAAATAGGTATTAATAGGTAATGTATTTTTTAATTTCAAAAAAGTTTTAGTTTTAATAGATCAAAATCAAAAAAGAAGAGAAATTTGCTTAAAACTTAAAGCAGGAAAAAGGTTAGGATTTAGTTCAAATAGTAGGTAGATGAACCTATCAACATTTCAAGAGAAGACAAAAATCCTTAAATATAGAAATCAAAGCATCAAAGAAAATCAGTAATGTTTTAGTCAAAAGTCATAAAATCCTATTTCACGTTTAGACTTATGTACTTAATCTCTTTTCTATTGAATTTACAGTGTTACTGTGATCTGATCTTTCCACTTAAACTCTGGAAATTAACATTTAACTCTGGACTTGTCTCTACCATTAGGCTGGCCATTCTCTTGGTTGTTTCTTGTACTCATTTCTGTGTGACCGACTTTAGTTTTCCTGGTAGAGCACTCCCTTCTTGGAGGGAGCACTTTTTGGAGAGCTGGTCTGGTGTTGGTAAATTCTTTCAGGTTTTGTATATCTGAGAATGTTTTTGTCTTTTTTTTCCCATATGAAAATAATCTTGCAGGGTACAGTATTCTTGGTTGAAATTGTTTTTCACTTGACACTTTGAATATATTTTCCCATTCTTTCCTTGCTTGCATTGTTTCTGATGAGAAGTCTGACATTAGCCTTATGGGATATCCTTTGAAAATAACTTGATGTTTCTTTTATGCCAATTTTAGTATCTTGTCTCTGTCTTTGGTTTTGGTCAACCTGGTTATGATGTGCTTCAGGGAAGATCTTCTTGGGCTGATTCTATGTGGGGTCCTATGTATTTCTTGGTTCTGGATCTTTGAATGTCTCCCTAGGTTTGGAAATTTTTCTTCTAGGATTTCATGGAATAGATTATCAGTGGCCTTATTAGTTTCTTCACTGTCTGGGATACCAATGATCTGAATGTTTGGACATCTAATGGTATCTAGTGTTACTTGTATGTTATTCACATTTTGGGGGGGGGGTTATTTTCTCAGTCTTTTTGATGATTTTTTTCTAGGTCAGAGGTTCTGTCTTCTACTCTGAGATTCGATTTTCTGCATGATCTAATCTGCTTTTGATATTTTCAAGGGAAGTTTTTATTTCCTGTATTACAGTCTTCCTATCTAACAATTTTGTTTGATTCTTTTTTTATGATGTGTATCTTCTTTTCAGATAGTGCAAGAACTTCCTCACCTCCTGGAACCCATTGTTGCTTTTCTCCAGCATCTTCTGGAGTTCATTGCCTTCTCCTGCATCTCTGTTAGCTTTGTTGCTGTGAATATTTTAAATTCTTTATCTGGCATTTCCATTAGAACCCTTGTATTCTTTGTGGAGGAAGAGGAATTATTCTTTTCCAGTAGAGGAGAGAGATTTTCTTTGTTTCTCATATTTCTTGTACCTCTGCAGTGACTTCTGGTCATCTTATGAATTAGACATTTTTTCCTATTTTTTGGAGTTAAATCTGATCAATCAGAGGAATGCAGAAGGAAGTGACCTGCAGTATGTAAACAGTACCCTTTTTCTTCCTTTGCACAGCTGATTCAATGAAAATTGAGGATTAATCTGGCCCTAAAAGTATTCAGATATTTGGCTACTGAGCACCTAAAACTGTCTAGAAAGACAGTGTATAGAGGTTAAGCAGAAAAGTGAAAAAAGTAAAAAGAAAATCAAAAGGAATAGGAAAAAAAAACAAAGAAGTGGAGAAAAAAGTGACAAAAAGGAGAAAAAGAGAAGAATTTTTTTCCCTCAAATCCCTGAATGGCATTGCTCGGAACACAAACATAGATGGCTGCTGATTGGCTTATCCTGGCTCCTGGCTAGAATGGGGAGCAAGAAGATGAAGTCTTGGCAGAGAGTCTTCAATGGTCGAAATCCCCAGTATCCCTGAAGGAGGCCACTCAGAACTCAAATATAGATGGCTGCTGATTGGCTTATCCTGGCTTCTGGCTAGAATGGGGAGCAAGAAGATGAAGTCTTGGCAGAGAGTCTTCAATGGTCGAAATCCCCAGTTGGCTATTTGTCTTTTTCTGAAAAAAGTCTACTCTGGTCCATGGCCCTTTTTGTAATTAGCAAGATTTTTGCTATAGGGTACATGTGCTCTTCAGAGAGTGACAGACAGACAGAAAGCAAGAAATTACCCTCACCCCCCCCACACACACACACGGAATACTGGCTATGCCATAGTCCCTTCTTTATTCTCCTCTCGGGATATTGGGCATGCACGCACATGCGCCCAGCATGTTTCAAGTCACTGGGTTTGTGACTCAAACCATGGTCGACTACATGAGAATCCAGTGACGTAACCATTATAGCATCTGCGAATTCCAACATGGCCAATTTTTTAAATTGGGTTATTTATTTTCTTACCATGAAGTGACTTGAGTTCTTATTTTTTTTTATATTAACCCCTTATTAGGTGTAGTATTTGCTAGTATTTTATCTTTTCAATTTTTATTGATGTGCATGTGATTTTTAATTGATATAATCCCATTTATCTATTTTTGCTTTTGTTGCCTATACTTCTGGAGTTATATGCAAAGAAATCATTGCCCATATCAACATCATGGAACTTTCTGGCTATGTTTCTTCTAGTATCTTTTTAGTTTTCAGTCTCACATTTAGGTCTTTAATGTATTTTGAGTTGATTTTTTTATATGGTGGGAGATAAGGGCCCAATTTCTTTCTTCTGTGTATGTATATCCAGTTTTCTCAATATCATTTACTGAAGACATTGTCCGTTTTCCATTGTGTCTCCTTGGCATCTTTGCAAAAGACAGTTGAACTTGAATGCATAAATTTACTTCTGAGATCTCTATTTTGTTCAGTTGGTCTATGTGTATTTGTTTTTATGCCAATAACATGCTGTTTTGATTTTATAGCTTCATAATATATTTTGAAGTCAGGCAGTGTAACGCTTTGCTCTTTTTGCTCAAGATGAGAGTAAAATTTTACAGCATATTTCACTGCCAGATAGTTCAACCAGTGTATCATTACCTAGAATCAAAATTTGCCCATGGTTCTTATTTTGGTTTGTTTTTTATTGAGGTTAACTTTACATACATTGAAATACATAAATCTTGAAAGACTATTTCTGAAAGTTATCTCATACTCTTTCCTTGTCACTCTCCATTCCCATCCTGTCAGAGGCAATTATTGTTCTGCTTTTTTCCCATCATAGATTAGTTTGTCTTTTCTAGAACTTTCCATAAATTGATTCATTAAGTAAACACTTTGTTTAATAAGACAAATCATAATGTTTTGAGATTCACCCTGTTGTTGCAAGTATTAGTAGCTCGTTCAATTTTACTACTGTTAGTCAGAATTTGTTTATGCATTCTCATTTTGATAGACATTGGGGCTGTGGCCAGGTTTTGACTATTAGGAATACAGCTGCTATAAATATTCTCATGCCAATATTTTTGAATACATATATATTTTTTCATTTCTCTTGGATCAATACCTAGGAATAAAATTCATAGGTCAAAAAATAAGCACATACTGGGACCAGCAGTTAGTGTAATGGCTATGTCGCTGGACTCCCACATAGTCGACCGTGGTTCAAGTCCCGGACCCGGTGGCTTAAACTCACGCCGGGCGCGTGTGCGTGTGTGCCCAAGATCCCGAGAGGAGAGTGGAGGAGAAGGGATTGCGGCGTGGCCATCCCCCCTGGGGGGTGATTTCCTGCTTTCTGTCTCTCTGTCTCTCTCTGTCTGTCTGGCGAGCGCACACGCCCTATAGCAAAAAAAAAACTCTCAAAAAAAAAAATAAGCACATACTTAGTTCAAAAGAAATAGCCATATCTTTTTCCGAAGTGGTTGTACCATTTCACACTCCCAGCAAAAATGGATGAGTATCTAATTGCTCTATATACTTACCAACATTTGGTCTTTCAGTCTTTTTAATGTTTTCATTTTGGTGGGTGTCTAGTTATATCTCATTTTGATTTTAATTTATATTTTTTGATGCCTCATTATTTAAGCACTTTTTCATGGGCTTATAAATGCAAATTATTTGTTATTAATTGGTTATATGTCTATGCAGTTATTAAAAATATATCCAGGATATATGTAATTTATGGATATTATCTTCCATTTTGTCCCTGGCTTATTCATTTCCATAATGATATCTTATATTGAACAGAAACTTTAAAATCTGATGAGGTCTAATTTACCTTTTTGTTTGCTTATTGCTTTCTGTGTTCTAAGAGTCTTTGCTTACTTTTAAATACTGAATTATTTATCCTATATTTCCTTTTTGATATTATATATTTATAGCTTTAGATTTTATATTTTTTATTAAATATATTAATATTTTTTAAGTATGTAATCCATCTTCATTAATTTGGAGATGGTATGAGTTATAGGGCCAAGAATTATTTTTAGTCCATTTGGATATCCAGTTAACCTGACAATGTTTGTTAGTAAGGAATTTTACAAGCAGAATGACTGTATAAACATTTCTCTACTTGGAGGTTTTTATTCTGTTCCATTGATTGTAATATGCAAGGATCACATAGTCACATAGTTTACCTTTAAACTAACACTTGAAGTTTGATAATCTAAGACCTTTGTGTTTGTTCTTTGCCAAGGTTGTTCTGAATCTTCTTAGTCCTTTCTATATCCATCACATAACTAAGTTGTCAGTTCTACAGAAATATGTGATCCAATTATTATTGATCAGTTTGAATTGTACTTCTTGAGAATACTGAGACTTTCAATTGTTAGTGATCTGAATTTCAGGAATTCAGTAGCTTGAAATAGGTTAGAGTGGCAGAATTCACACTTCAGAAATTGGCCAACTTCAAAAACTAGGTCCTTTAAATAAAAAAATAAAAAAATAAAAAGGGAACCAGCAGTTAGCATAATGGCTGTCGCTAGACTCCCATGTAGTCGACTGCAGTTCGCGTCCCGGACCCACTGGCTTAAAACTCATGCCTGGCGCATGTGTGCGTGCCCACGATCCCGAGAGGAGAATGGAGGAGAAGGGATTGCAGCGTGGCCATCCCCCCTAGGGGGTGATTTCTCACTTTCTGTCTCTATGTCTCTCTCTGTCTGTCTGGCGAGCGCACGCGCCCTATAATGAAAAGAACCTCTCCAAGAAAAAAAAAAAAAAGAAAAAAAAAAAAAAAACTAGGTCCTTTTTTGTTTTGTGGAGAAGCCAGTTGTTAAATATTTACCAACCTTCCCATGGCAGGAATATATAATATTGATAGTATGTCTCTCCTTTTATTTAGGTCTTCTTTAATTTTTTTTCCCAGAAGTGTTTTGTAATTTTCAGTGTATAGCTCACACACAACTTTAGATAAATTTATCCCTAAATGTTTTATGCTTTTGAATTTATTATAAACAAAATTTATATTTTATTTTACTGATAGTATATAATAAATTACATATATTTTCTATTAACCTTGTGTTCTAGTAATTATACTTTAGATTCCTTAGAATTCTCTACATTTAAAAATCTTTCTTATTTGAAAATAGAGACAACAGAGACAACTTTATATTTTTTGATGTGTATGCCTTTTTTTTTTTTTTTACAATGTTTTTGTAATTCTTATGACCTCTAGTACAAAGTTGAATAGACTTGGGAGAGCAGTTGTCCTTGACATTTTCCTGACTATAGGGGAAAGCCAAGTATTATTTTTGTGACTGCCTTTCATCAGATTGAGGAAATTCCCTTCTGTACTTAGTTGGATTGAGATTTTTTCATTATTGGGGCAGTGACTGTTGTTGAATACTTTTTAGATCTGTTGACATTTCTATATTTCATGCATTACTTTGATATGGTTTGTGTAGAATTTATGTTATTTCTTTCTTAAAAATTTATATGTTCAGTCACCATAACATCACTTAATTGTAAAGTGAATTTACCCAAAATGAATACACTTCCCACCAGTCCAGCTGAGGATACCATACATGTTATCATCAACAGATAATCATCCATTTCTGTGTCCCATAAATGTCTTGCCTCTCTATTTTTCTCCTTAATTTCTTTCCTCACACTCTCCCCCTTCCCACACCCTCTCCCCACACTGTCTCCAGTATCTGTAACCATTTTTCATGCTTCTGTATCCTCTAATCTTTCCATTTTTTTCCATAGGGTGTGGACACTAAGTATATATTAAGTGGACATCTACAATATTTATTTTTCATAGCCTGATTTGCTTCACTCAGCAGTAAATCTTCCATATTCATCCACTTTCTAATACCAGGGTCTTGTTTTTTTCATGACTAAGTAGAATTCCATGGAGTATATGTGCCACACTTTTTCAATCTATTTGTCTGTTAATGAATATTTGGGTTGGTTCCATGTCTTAGCAATTGTGAATAATGCCACAATAAACATAGATGTGCAAGCTGTTTTCCAACTGAGCATTCTCCTATCCTTTGGGTAGATACCCAAGACTAGAATTGCTGGATCATGTGGTAATTCTATTTGTAGATCTTTGAGGAACCTCCATATTGTTCTCCAAAGTGACTGGAGCAATTTACATTCCCACCAACAGTGTAGGACAGTTCTCCTTTCACCACAGCCCCACCAACACTTACTATTTTTTTTTTTTTAATCTTTGCCATTCTGACTGGGGTTAGGTGGTATCTCATTGTAGTTTTGATCTACATCTCCTTATGATGAGGGATATTGAGCATGTTTTCATATACTTTTCAACTGCTCATATGTTTTCCTTAGAGAGTTGTTTATTCAGCTCATTTTCCTATCTTTTAATTGGGTTGATCATTTTTTGGGGGGTAAACTGCTTGAGTTCCCTGTGTATTCTGGTTATCAGTACCTTATCTGAGGTATAGTTTACAAAAATATTCTTTCATTCTGAGGGTTGTCGATTCACATTAATTACTGTGTATATTATTTCTTCATTAAATATTTGACAATAGACATTGGACTCTTTTCAGATTTTCTTTTGTGTCAACTTTGGTATTTTATATTCTTTCATGGAATTTTTACACTTCATCTAAGATATCTAATTTACTGGCAAAACTGTTCTTAATTTCCATGTTATATTTTTAATTTTGGAAGATCTGTGGTAATTTCTCCTATTTTTCTCTGGTTATTACTATTTCTTTCTTTTATTTCTTGATCAGCCTAGCTACAGGCTTATCAATTTTATTCATCTCTTACATAAAGCAGATTTGAGGTGGGGCACATTATTTTCTCCATCATTTGTTTGTTTTCTATTTCACTGGTTTCTTTTCTTATAATTTTCTTTCTTCTGCATTCCTTAGACTTACTTTTCACTTTTGTTTTAGCTGTACAGTGGACTGTTGGGAAATTAATTTTATTATTTTATTCTTTAAAAGTCATTAATTTTCCACTAAGTATGGATTTACTTGCATAACCGAAATTTGATATGTTGCATCTTCATTATCATCTAGTCGAAATATAGTCTACTTTCGCTTTTGATACTTCTTTGATTCCTGGAATATTGAGTATTATTTTCATTTCTGTGGACTTGGAAATTTTCCAGACATCTTTCTGTTACTGAAGATGGACATTCTAAATGTTCTGCTGTATAGTGTCTTAATTTTGCTGACTTCCTTTAATGAGTATGGAGTGTGCTCACACAGGCAATTTAACTAGTTGTAGCCTAGCTTGATTCTTCTGAGGTTTGTTTTTAGCTTTGCTGTGACTAAGAAGTCTTTACTTTCAGTTTAGTTTAGACATACTACTTAGATTTGGATAGGCTACTAATCATTATGTGATTTCTACAATATATCTCAGATGTTTTCTATTTATTTATTTTTTATTTGAGAGGTTTTTTTTCGCTATAGGGCGCGTGCGCTCGTCAGACAGACAGAGAGAGACATAGAGACAGAAAGCGAGAAATCACCCCACGGGGGGGATGGTCACGCCGCAATCCCTTCTCCTCCATTCTCCCCTCGGGATCTTGGGCACACACGCACACACGCCTGGCGTGAGTTTTAAGCCACCGGGTCCTGGACGCAAACCGCGGTCAACTATGTGGGAGTCCAGCGACATAACCATTACGCTAACTGCTGGTTCCCCTATATCTCAGATGTTTAACAAAGTCTTTCCACTCTGGCTTGGCACTGTTAACTCTCTCTGCCTGCCCCGCCCACCCCCCATGTTATCCCTAAAATTTGTTCAACTTAGAACTCCCTAGTATGAGGGATTTCCAGAAGGTTCATGGGAAATGCACATTATGAAAAAACTATGGATGAATTTTAATCTTTTTTGCACCAAAATAAACTCATACATTTATTCCATTTTCTGTATAAACTTTTTGAAGTCCCCTTGTAGTTATTTTTTTCCACAGAGGCGTTTATCCATCTTGTGGAAAACTACCTACACATGAGCTACTTGGGATTTATTCATCTAGAAGTTCAAGGGGAGCCCTATACAGAAATGTTTAAAGTTTCTTTTATGAAAGTGAGAGATACCCCCAACACACACACACACACACACACACACACACACACACATTCATACACACACATTTACACATACACGCACACAGTCTTGTGCCCTGACTGTTCACCTACCCTAGCTTTCCCATGGGTGCTCACACCAGGCTTTCTTTTCTTCCTTTCTTTCTTTCTTTAAAGGTTTTTGCCATAGGGCATGTAAGCTCACTGGAGAGGGCCAGAAAGTGGCAAGGGGAGATGGAAAGTGAGAAATCACACCCTGGGAGGGATGGTCATGCTGCAATTCCTCCTTCTCTATTCTCTTCTCAGGATTTTGGGCCCACACACACACACACACACACACACACACACACTAGCCTGGCAGAATTTTTAAGCCACCAGTTAAGGACTCAAATAGCAGTTAGTCATGTGGGAATCCAGTACCTTAACCACCATGCCACCTGGTGACCCCTTGTGCCTGGCATTTCTAGGTCAACTGGAGAACTGAACCCATGGTCTTCCGTAAGATCTAGCCACTTTAGATGCACAGTACAGCTGTGCCACTAAGCTAGTCCTTCGTCCATAATGCAATTTTTTTTTTCATTGAGAGCTTTCTTTCTATAGCTCCTTTCTCTCCAGGAATCTCCATTTGAAATTCCAGCAGTAGCTTCAGATTTCTGTATCTTTAACTCAGTAAGACCATTCTGCTCTTTTTTACTTCTCTGACCTAGACTGCAGTCTAAGTAGTGCTTTAGGTTAGAGAACGAGGGTAATTCTAGCACTGCACTCATTGGCTTTTCTAATTCAGAGATAACAGTTTTGCATGGCCTATTCTTCATTGTCTAAAAATATTGTTTTATATATTTTGTTCATCTTTTTTGTGTCAGTGAAAGGGAAAATAAGGTAGCATTTAGTCTGTCATGATTATGAACAGCAATCTTCCATATTTTGTTCAAGACAAATAGAAATTCATGCACTCAGAATACTTCACATTTTTTAGGCGATAGTAAATGGGTGGTCATGAAAGCCAGAGACAGTTAACATTCTCATTCGTCTTCATTATTATTCTGATGCATAGTCTAGCTCATTCATACACTTGTATAATCCAGAAGCCAGAGCTTTCTGCTCTCCAAGCCAGGAAAAACAGATTCTAATTCATAACGTATTTGTAAATACTCTTTGTCATCTTCCTTTTTGACTGATATTCTTGTAATGCATGCAAATAATCTATTTCTATTATCTTTAAGAATCTTCCTACCATCTTAGAGTGTGTTCCCTAAAATACCAACTACAGACCCAACTATAATTAGACATTTAACAGTCAATTGGTTTTGTTCAGAACTTGGAAGAATGAAAAAATTTTTTCTACATGTGAGGTAAGAAGTTACATTGTCACTATTTCATGGACAAGACTCTTGGGTCAGAGATAAAAGACTTCGTTATTCATAGAAAGAGCAATAACCAGAGTGTCAGCATATGTTAGTTCTCTCAACCTCAGTACCCAAGGCAGATGTGAAGGGTCAGATGGGTGTGTACACATGTAGTCAGTCACATCGCAGGAGAGGAACACTTGACCTTAGAGCACCCGCCATTTTATAGCAAGCAGTAAACAATTCTGCTCTTTGTTTCAGAGGATATTACTTCATTTCTCAAAGTTGTTTGCTATATACACAACCCTAAGAAATAACCCAGGTCTTAAAAATAGTCAAGGTCTTGCATTATTGTTGTTTTTTTTTTTTTTAATTTCTTTCTTCTGAGAGAGAGGACAGAGAAACAGATAGTCCAGACAGGTTCTTCATATTTCAGACTACCTTCAGCTTCTGTGAGTCCTGAATTGTGGACCTGCAAAACCCAACATGTTCAGAGAGGTCTCTGCACATGAACCTTCCCATGTGAGTTAGCCTTACAGGGTATTGCATTACCACTGTGCCACTATCTGGCCCCAAGGCCTTATATTTTTGATAAACCTACTAAGACATATATAAGCACTATCAAGAGACCCATGGAAGAATGTCTCCCAATACTTTTGCTCTTGTGGATGAGAAGATTTTTGCCATTTATAGGCACGAAAATATCCAGAGAATAGTATTATAGGAAACTTCATTCATGGGTCACCAAATCAGACATCAACATATAGGTGAACAGTCTTTGGAGGAAAAATAGATATGAACAACGCAATACTGAATTTTATCTATAGCTAAGAGAAAATGATAGTAGTGCAAAATATTCCACAGTGCATATTTCTTAACAATTCATCTGGGACAGACCTCAAGTCTTAGTACTAACTGTAGCCTCTCTGACCTGGTTGTAGAGAAGCCAGTGCTTTATCATTCAAAATATTGGGGGCTGGCTCTGTAGTGCAGTGGATAAGAACTGTGCACTGGGAACTGAATCCCACATGTCTGGCCACAGTTCAAATCCTGGTCCCCATGGCTTGAAAAACACACCAGGCATGTGTCCATGTGTGGCCAAAAATCTTGATGGAATGAAGAAATGGAGGAAGCAGGATTGCAGTATGATCACTCCTATTTTAGGTGGTACTCTCTCTCTTTCTCTCTCATAAGGCATGTACCTTCTGGCAATTAATTTTTTTTTTAAAATCCTTAAAACTATAGACAGACGACACTAAATGTGGGTAAATATCAACCTCTTAGTACTCCTTATTTATTGGAGGGGACCAGAGATCATTAGACAAAAATAATTTATATAGACTCAAGGCAGAAGTAAAATCAGATATGCTGATAGCAATAAGCCAAAATAATTTAGAAGCAGATGCAGTGAATAGAAAATCACTTTCTTGGCACAGTCACACTCACTACAGAAGTCAAGGATGGCAGGCCAGAGCACAGGTTTTACACGAGGCACTTCTCAGGCAGTGCAGCTTGGTCAGCTCTTATGGACAAGTCCATGTAGGCATCTTGGTGGAATCTCTGTGTTGAAAGTCAAAGAAAAAGCTTAATAAACACTTTTGCATACCAGGGGAAGTTTAATCTACAATAATAAAACACATGTGAGGGAGTCTTTCTCACACTGCTTGCAGATAAAGAGAGAAGGCCATATTCGTAGGTCAAATCAGACATTTTGCAATTGATTGGATTACATCTGGGTAAGTTTTAATAAAAACAAGAAATTCCTATCTCAGTAATGAAAATCAAGATGAGGCTTATCTTAGGATGTGACTTGGAAAGTCCCGATGGCCCAGATCCCAGGTGGCAATGAGGTCCTAGTTGTCATTTGTCAGCCTCGGTGTTGACAGAAGGCTGTCGCCTGGTGTCACTGCCTTTTAGGCAGGATTGCTGACTTTTCAAGATGCGTTCTGCTTTCCTGGAATAAGAAGATGTGGAGTTTAAAATGTAAGACTCATATTTTATATTTAGATGTGAGTCACCACAAAAATGATAACCATATGAGGTAACGAATATGTTAATTAGCTAGATTTAACCATTCCACAATGTACTGCAATGTTGGAAAAGTCATGATGTATTTTTCTATGCAAAAAAATACATCATTACTTTTATAATGACCCAATCTACACACTTCAAAACATTATGTTATACATGATAGGTATATGCAATTTATCCATCAATTTAAAAAAATACATTTGAGCATTTCAAAAAATAAAAGTGAGTGAACATCTGTCAAATATCTATAATATGGGTAAGAAAAGAAATTCAGCTTTATTGGGAAGATGACCCATAATGATAGATGGCACCAATAGGAAAGAAACTTTTTTTTTGAGACTTTTGCTATAGGGCATGTGCTGTCACTAGAGACACAGAGAGAAACAGGGAGACAGAAAGCGAGAAATCATCCCCCAGAAAACATGGCCATCACCTCCATTATTCTCTGAGGATTTTGGGCATGCATGCGTGCATGCATACACACCCAGCATGAATTTTAAGCCACCAGGTCCAAGACTTGAACTGCAGTCAACTATATGGGAGTCCAGTGACGTAACCATTACACTGCATGGTGGCCCAGAAAGAAACTATTAAATATCAATATAGCTGAACTATTTATTTTACCTCCCTTCACTCTTCAGAATTGTGAGACTCCGTGATTTTTTTTTGCTATTTTTAAATTTAAATTTATTTATTTACATTCATTCACTGTACATCATTACAACATACAGAATGAGATTTTCCATCCAGAGAGTACACTCTATATTGTCTCAATCAAGCACATCAACAAACATGTTATTGTCAACAAATAATTTTCCTTTTCTTGTTTCCTGTATGTTTTGCTTTTTTCCCCCCTATCCTCGATTCCCTATTTCTTACCGTCTGCCATCTCCCACTCTGCTCCCACACTGTCTCTGGTATCTGTGCTTATTTACTATACTGTTTCGCCCCCACATTTTATTGAATTACTAAAGGCCTTAATTAATCTAAATATTTTCATAGCAAACACAGCTGATATATACATTTCCATGACCACAAGCCTAACTTGAGGCTTCCTATAAAGTAGCACCTAGCTGGGGCTATATATCTTACTGCAGTCATTGAATAGATTTTTTTTTCTGAAACTTTTTTTTTGTAACTTAATTTACATTCTTTTCCTAAGCATCATCACAGCATACAAAATGTGCTTTCCCATCCAGTGTACACTGCATAGTGACTTAATCATGCATATTATAAAAAATTTTCCATTTCTAATTCCTAGAATTATTTTTACCCCTCTTTCTGACCCCCTGTCCTTTCCCACCCTCTTCTCATACTATCTCTGGTGTCTACAATTGTCTTCCATTCCTTTCCCACCCACATTGTACTTCCCCCCCTACATTGTAAACAAAACCTGAAAGAATTTACCAGCACCAGACCAGATCTCCAAGAAGTTCTCAAGGGTATGCTATATCAGGAAAATTAAATACAGACACACGGAAATAAGAGTTCAAAAACTAAGAAAGTGGGCAACTTAATCATAGGGGCAAGTGTGGAGTTGAATATTATATCCCAGAATTTAATTGGGAAAATTGGACCAGAACAGAAGATAAAAGTACATGAGACTGGGAACCAGCAGTTAGCATCATGGCTATGTTGCTGGACTCCCATGTAGTTGACCGCAGTTCACGTTCCAGACCCGGTGACTTAAAACTCACGCCGGGTGCATGTGTGTGCGTGCCCAAGATCCCGAGAGGAGAAAGGAGGAGAAGGGATTGCGGCGTGACCATCCCCTCTGGGGGATGATTTCTTGCTTTCTGTCTCTGTCTCTCTCTGTCTGGCAAGCGCACACGCCCTATAGTGAAAACCTCTCCAAAAAAATAAAAAAAAAGTACATGAGACTGATAGGTTCATACACCTACCATTTGAACAGAATCCTAACCTGTTTCCTGGCTTTAAGCAAAGTTCCTTGGCAATTCTTTGATTTAAGTTAAAACTGGTTTTCTTAATAGTACCAAGTGAACTTACCATTGAGACTCCATGATTTTTAAACCTGATTATTGGTCACATATCCAATAAACTCAAAGAGCACTGTGAAGTCATAAAACTAAAATACATTTTAATTCATTATATTTTAGAAGCAGTGGGGTTAACTGATGATATTGGATATAAAATAGTTCTTTAAAAGCCTTTTTTAAAAAAGAAACACTTATTTAAAGGACTGATGGTAATATCTGTGAGGCACTAAATGTATGTCCTAGATACAGAAACTATTCACCCATTCATTTATGCACCAGATATTTACTGAGATTCTTATTAAGCATTCACTCATGTGCTGAATATATAGTACTGAGCAAATGGAAACTCTTACAATTATATAACTGATTTTGTATAAAAGACACACCCATAATGAATGAACAGATAGTGAATTGTGTGTGTGTAAGTGCAGGAAAGAAAAATACTAAGAAGCAGAGAATTACTGGAAATAAAATGTGTGTACTGTTTATAGGTAACTGGGGGCAGGGGAGTGTAAAAATTACATTGAGGATGGAGAATCCATATGTGATTGAGCTAAGGATGGTCCAGAAAGAAATGGACCTACAAAGATCCTAAGGCATGATGTATTTAAAGATCGGAGAAGTGTGGCTAGAGATGAGATCAGAGAGCTAGAAGGTGAGTCAGGTAAGACATTGGAGACTATACTGAGGACTTTGGTTTTATTTTACTAAAGATAGGAAGCTTTGAGAACATGTAGCAGAAGTTTGACATGGTCTGAGAATTATGTCATTTTTATGTGCTCCTTTAAGATATGCATGTCTACCTTCTCTCATTGAATTTTCACAGTAGTTCTTTGAGGTATATTTTTTTATTGTTTATTTGCATTTTTAAGCAAAGACACTATAGTTCACAGATAATAAAGAAATTGACCAAGTGACAAAAATTAAATGCAAAGCCCATGCTCTTTATCCAGTTTCCAAATAGCTCTTATATTCTTCTTTGGACTGGCTTGTTGACATGTAATGTAGGAAACTCAGGTCATTAATTGGAATGATATCATGAACTTAAGAAAGCCAACTTTGGGACCAGCAGTTAGCATAATGGCTATGTCGCTGGACTCCCATGTAGTTTATTGCGGTTCGTGTCCCAGACCCGGTGGCTTAAACCTCACGCCGGGCACATGTGCGTGCGTGCCCAAGATTCTGAGAGGAGAATGGAGGAGAAGGATTGCAGCGTGGCCATCCCCCCTGGGGGGTAATTTCTCGCTTTTTGTCTCTCTGTCTTTCTGGCAAGCGCATACACCCTATAGCAAAAACGTTTCCAAAAAAAAAAAAAAAAGAAAGCCAACTTTTATCAGCATTTTACTAATAAATAAAGGAAAATAAATACACTGGTAGACTTTACTCTGGGAGATTATGAGTCATTGGAAAGGCTTTTCATCTTTTCAAAATTGGTATCTTGAAAAAATTTTAAGTTTATACAACAATGATATAAACATAACAAATACTGAATACTCTTTGAATAGATTCATTACTTTGTAATATTTTGTTGCATTTGATTTATGTCTTTCTCTGTGTGTATGCATATATAGTGGATCATCAGGAAAGTCATGATGCATAACAAAAAAACATAATAAAATGCAGCATGTCTTTCCCGATGACCTAATAGAACCATGGATTTTTTTTTTGAGAGATTTTTGTTATAGGGTACATGCACTCACCAGACAGAGAAACAGAGAGACAGAAAGTAAGAAATCACCCCCAGCGAGGATGGCCACACCACAGTCTCTTCTCCTCCATTCTCCTCTCGGGATTTTGGGCATGCGTTCACATGCACCCAGAATGAGTTTTAAGCTGCTGGATCTGGGACTTGAACCGTAGTCGACTATGTGGGAGTCCAGTGTCATAACCATTGTGCCATCTGCTGGTTCCAGAAGTATAAAATTTTATTTGTGAGCCATTTGAGAGTAAGTTTTATGTGTCACACTCATTTACTCCTTTTTACTTCACTGGGTATCATCTGTGAACAAAAATATTCTCTCACATAACCACAGTAGAGTAATCAATTCAGGAATTTAACATCTATGCAATATTTATATTTGATGTGTAGTCTAGTATCATATGTTACATACATTTCATTGTAATGTTAAGTCTCTTTCAATTTAGAACAGTTCTTCAGCCTTTTTTTTCTTTCATGACATTGAGATATTTGAATATGGACCAGTTATTTTATAAAATATTTCCCAGCTAGGGATTTCCTGATGTTTCTTCATGAAAATATTCAGATTGTGCATTTCCAAGGAGAAAACTGTCTAAATGCTGTTGTGTTCAGCAAGCACCAACATTTCCCTCCCCCTCATTGGTAATGTTAATTCTAATCACTTGAGTCAGTGTGTTTTCTAGTTTCTTCATTAGAAAGTTACTGTTTTTTCATTATATATAACTAGTAAGCAATCTGCATTAAGGTACTTTGAGGTTATGTAAATATCCTTTACTCATAAAACAGCCTCCTCAAATTTAATATCCATTTATTTATTTATCACTTATTTTTTATATACTTTTATATTTAATCACTGTATATTGTTGCAGTATGCCAAATTCATTTTCCTGGCATGAATATACTACACTGTATATTAGTCCAATAAAAGATATTACCATACCCATTATTATCAACAGATAATTTTCCATTTTTGTGTCCCTTAAATATTTGGCTTTTTTAAAAATCCCTTGATTCCCTCTCTCACCCTCCCCTGTTTCCCACCCTCCTTTCATTGCAATGATATCATGAACTTATCTCACACTGTCTCTAGTATCCACAGTTACTCTCTATGCTTTTATATCTTCTAATCTTTCTGTTTCTGCCATAGAGTGCAGACATTTGGTATATGTTGAATGAGGACATGCAATGTCTATCTTTCACAGTCTGGTTTGCTTTGCTTAGCAATAAATCTTCCAAATTCATCCACTTTCTATCAAATGCCAGAGTCTCATTGATTTTTTTTTTTCATTGATTTTTATAGCTGAGTAGTAGTCCATAGTGTATATGTGCCACACCTTTTCAATCCATTCATCCATTTATGGGCATTTGGGTTGGTTCCATTGTGGATAATGCCACTAACACAGCCGATATTTTTGTACATTAACTTCGTATCCTACAACCTTGCTAAGTCACTTAGTTCTCGTGTAATATTTTTGTATATTCCTAGAATTTTCTACATAAATGGTTATGCCATCTGTGATTAGAGACAGTTTTACTTCCTTTTCTGTCTGTATGACTTTTCTTTTTTTCTTGCCTTATTGTCTTTTTGCACTAGCTAGGTAGGATGTTTTATAGAAAAATTGAGAATGAACATCCTCATTCATTATCTCAGGAAAAGTACTCAGTTTTTACCATGTTCATTATAGGTTTTTTGTAGATGCCATTTATCAGGTTGAGGAAGTTCCATTCTTTTCTTTCTTTCTTTTTTTTCTTTTTTGAGAGGTTTCTGCAATAGGGTGTGTGCTCTTGCCAGAAAAACAGAGACAGAAAGCAAGAAATCACCAACGGGGGTATATGGCCATGCCTGCAATCCCTTCTCCTCCATTCTCCTCTCGAGCTCTTGGGTACGCACACACATGCGCCCAGCGTGAGTTTAAGCCAACAGGTCGGTCCAGGTCTCAAACTATGGTCAACTACATGGAAGTCCAGCGACATAGCCATTACGCCAACTGCTGGTCCTGTGGAAGTTCCATTCTATTATTAATTTGCTGTGGTTTTTGTCTTGAATGTGTGTTTGTGAAATGCTTTTTCTCAATCTGTGATGATTACAGATGATTACAAATGATTATATCATTTTCATTTTTAAGTCTATTAATGTGGTAAATTAAATGTATTAATTTTCTAATGTTAAGCTTGAATTTTCGAGTTATGTTCCACTGTCATGATGTATGATCCTTTTTATACATTGCTGAATTAGATTTGCCTGAATTTTATGAATAATTTCTGTATGGATGTTCATTTGGTACCACTGCATTTGCAGTTTTCTTAATGTCTTTATCTGGTGAAGGTACTGAGTAGTACTGGCCTTGTAAAAAGAGTTAAAACACATCCCCTAATCTTTTATTTTGAGGAACTGTTTATATGAATTTGGTGCCTTTTCCTCAATGTTTAGTAGAATCAATGACTGATACTAAAGAGAAACTGAGTTTTCTTTGTGATAGTTTTAAGCGCAAAGTCAATTTCTTTAATAACATAGGCCTATCTAATGTGTATACTGATAATTCAGAGAGTTTTAACTGTGGTCTTTCATCAATTTTTGTCCATTTATTTAGGCTAACTAGTTACCATTTAGTTATTCTTAATAGTCTATTATGGAGGTATGATTGTAATGTCTTCTCTTTCTTTTGTTATATTGGCAATAGGTTTTGTCTTTCCTTTTTCATGAGAGTTCTAGCTAGAGATTTATCAAAGCTTTTTTTTTTTGGTTTGCTATAGGCCATGTGTGCTCATCAGAGCAAAAAAGAGAGGGAGAGGGGGAGTAAGAAAACATCCCCTACTGGGGATGGCCATGCCTGAATCCCCTCTCCTCCATTTTCCTCTTGGGATTTTGGGCATGCATGCACACAGACACAGCATATTTCTCAAGCTACCAGGTCTGGGGTTCAAACTCTACCTTTGGCCATGGGGAGCTAACCACCTTAATCACTTTACCTGCTGGACTTCAAGTTAATTGATTTTTTTCCAAATAGATTTGGTTTCATTCATTTTTCTCTGCTTAGTCTGTTTCAGTCTTACTGGTTCTTGTTCTTGCCTTTATTATTTCCCTCCTTATGATTACTGGTTTCTCTGACCACTCTGCTCTTCCTAATTTCATAAAATAGATGCTTCGATCATTAACTTGAGGCCTCTTTTTTTTTTCTAATTTTCACATTTAATGCTATACTTTTTTTTCTACACACTTCCCTAGCAACATCCCATACATTTTAGTATATTATGTTTTCCTTACTATACATTTCAAAATACTTTTGAATTTTTACTGTCATTTATTCTGTGACCTAAGGATTTCCTTTTGATACGTGGATTACTTGGGAAGGTATTGTTTAATTTCTAGACATTTGTGGATTTTTCCAGATATCTTTCTGTTATGATTTCTAGTTGAATTATTTTGTGATCTGAGTATGTGGTTTGCATGATATTGGTGGTTTCATATTTGTTAGAGTCTGATTTATGGCCTACCATATGATTCATCCTCATGAGTATTCCATGTACTTGAAAAAAAATGTGCTTTTTGTTATTGTTACATGGAATGTTCTTTAAATATCAATTAGGTCAAGTTGGTTGATTCTTCATGATTCTTGTTCTCTATTTGTTCTATCAATTATTGAAAGAGGAAAGTTGAAGTTACCCACTCTCATTGATTTTTCTCTATTATATGCCCCTTTGCTACTTGAAAGTTGATGCTCCATTGAGTATATGTGAGGTTATATTTCAGATAATGACTCAAGAAAGCAAAAAGTGAAGACTCCAAGATTCTAGGAGCTATTTTTGCATTTTATTTTTCTCTTGCAGGAAAACTTATAGTTCGTTTAAGCCCAGCCAGAGCATGGCTGCTCCATGCCTCCCAGCTCTCAATATTTATTATAGAAACCATTATTCTCTGGCCCCTGTTTCTTGCTGAGCATGTGCATGAAATATCTGAATTTTTCTGAAGTATTTATGGATGAAATGACACGATGTCTGGAATTATCTTCCCTTTGGTTAAGAGAAAGCGCCTGCTCTAATAGCCAGCCCTTCCAACTCACATATGTTCTGAGCCAGTCTTGTGGGTGGAAGAAGCAAACCCAGGGAGGATTGTTTAGGGGAAGAAGGAAACAAAAGAGAAGGGGATTCCTCAGTGGTGAAATTAGTGATTACTGTTGCCAAGTCAGAGTTCTTAAGAGAGAGGACCCTTCCATTTTCGTGTTTTCATTACAACATTCATTTACTCTCTTTCCTCTTTCTTTTCTGTCTTTATCTTTTTTAAATTTATTTATCAGTAAGTGAAATATTGACAAATTGATTTTTTTTGAGAGATTTTTGTTATAGGGCACGTGCACTCACCAGAAAGATAGAGAGAAACAGAGAAACAGAAAGTGAGAAATCACCCCCCCCAGGGGGGATGGCCATGCCACAATCCCTTCTCCTCCATTCTCCTCTGAGGATCTTGGGCACACACACACATGCACCTGGTGTGAGTTTAAGCCACAGGATCCGGGACTCGAACCATCGTCAACTACATGAGAGTCCAGTGACGCATCCATTACACCATCTGCTGGTCCCCTAAAATGAATACTTCTGAGCACCTTCTGTGAGCAAGTGCATTTGAAGATCCCTGTTCTCATGAACAGACCACGTTCTCAAAGTGGCTTCTGCCTAAACGGCCAGTTTAGAGAACACCTCTCAATAGCAATAGCAGGAGGCTGGGATGACTGAGTTACAAACCTTGAGGATATTCATGATCAGGTTTTACCTCATTCAACTAATAGCTCCAGGACAAAGCAGAATGTAATTATTTGTCATAGTACAAACTGTCCATGTTTATAAGACTACCCTCATTATAATTCTCTAAAGTGCTTTCAAATTCCTTAGCTTTCTTAAAAGTTTCAAAGGAATTTGCATCATATAATAAATTAACAAAAGAAAATGCATTGATAGAAAAAAATCTTATATATTCATAAAATGTTGTTATGTAATGTATTGGTGAGGGTGGGAATAAATGGGCCTCGTTACACATCTTCATGGAGTGGAAAATGTTACAGACTCTGTGGATGGCAATTTGGCAATATAATTCAAAATAGAAATGTACATGTCCTTTGATCTAAGAATATAATCATAAATGAGAAAGATAAAGCTTTAGAAATCTTTGTAATAGCAGGACCAGCAGTTAGCATAATGACTATGTTGCTAGACTCCCACGTAGTTGACTGCGGTTCGAGTCCCGGACCTGGTGGCTTAAACTCACGCCAGGCGCATGTGCTTACGTGCCCAAGATCCTGAGAGGAGAATGGAGGAGAAGGGATTGCGGCGTGGCCATCCCCCCTGGGGGGTGATTTCTTGCTTTCTGTCTCTCTGTCTCTCTCTGTCTGTCTGGTGAGTGCACGCATCCTATAGCAAAAACCTCTCAAAAAAAAAAAATCTTTGTAATAGCAAAACAGTGAAAACAACAAAAATGCTCATCTTTAGCCTGTGGATGATTTGAACTATAATATAGGTGATTAAAACACATTAATCTTCAGGCCAGTGGTGGTTAAGACACGGGATTCCCATATGGTCAACTGCAGTTTGAGTCCCAGACTTGGAGGCTTGAATATCATTCTGGGTGTATGTGCACGTAGGCCCAAAATCCCAAGAGGAGAATGGAGGAGAGGGGAGTGTAGCTTGTCCATCCCACCTCAGGGGTGATTTCCTCACTTTCTCCTCTGTCTCTGGGAAGCATATATGCCCTATGGCAAAAACCTAAAAGGAAAAAAAAGTTCTCTTATGAGTGGAATTGTGAAGAGAATTTCTAGTTGAGTTACATTTTTAAAAATGGAGGACAATTTATACCCTCTCATTCAGTTTAGAAATACTTATTTCAATATTTTTTCGCTTCCTTTTCTTTGTCTTTTAAAATGTATTTATACATTACATAGTTCTGAGCACCTACTGTGAGCAGGCACTATTGTAGGTCTCTGTTCTCCATGAATAACCATGTTCTAAAAGAAACTTCTGCCCATCAGCCACTTTAGAGACCCCCTCTGAATTGGAGATATGATTCAGTTTACTCAGATTCCATTTTAAAGTTTATTTTTCATTATTGAACTTGAGACTATAATGTTAATACAATCACTTTAGCATTTTGATTGAACTGATTTTAGTATTTTTGCTTTGTATCTATTTTTAATAGATGTGGTCATTGTTTATGTGTTATTTATATCCTACTATTTTAATTTTACACTTCATCATAGGCATATTTCTGTTTTTGATTTTGTAAGCATCATTGAAAATATGTAGGCAATATTCCACAAGTGAATTCCTGTAATTTGCCTAAACAGTCCCCTATGGTAGACATTGAAATATTTTCCACTTTTTTCTGTTATAAGTAATATTTTTGCTATTATAGTTAGTGAAATAACAATGTTTTTTATAGTATTGTAGATAAATAAATGTTGTGGGCCCACAGCTTTTGTGGTTTCATTCAGAAAAAGCCTCAGAAGTTGAACAAATGTGCCAAAGGATAAAACTTTTGTTTCTTATTCGGCTACATCCTGCCAAATTGCTTTCCAAAACACATGTTCTGTTTTGTGATTCATGATGACTCCAGCAGTGTTTGAGTGTATTGTTGCACTGAAACCTTACAAACATTATGTGTTGTAGATTTAAAAAAAAAATTGTTCTACTATTTTGTTTCTAAAAACATAATACATCATTTTAATTTGCATTTTACTGCTTTCTTTGATGTGAAATTGAAAGGGACTTCATTAGTATATCAGAATCTGATCTTGGGATGCTGGGCTCTCTCATCTCTCTGACATGAAGAGGCCATTGACTCAGGCAGTGGCCGTCATCAAAGCTGTTCAGGTGCATTCATTCTGACCTCCTCCTTCTAGTCCTGTGATAGGATCATATCCCCCTGCATCCTTGCAGCTAAGTGTGGACACACGATTTGCTTTGGTCAGCAAGCAAGAGAGATGTGTCTGGCTAGAGGTTTCACAGGCCACTGTGGGAATCACCACATTCCTATTTCCCTTCATCCACGACCCTAGGCACGTTTTACTCTAGGTCCTTGGGTAAGGATGACAGGAAGCAAATGCCCTGCACTGACCTGTGAGAGTCATGTAGCATTATATGACTAATGTAATGCCATTTAAGCCCCTGAGCTCTTGAGATTGTGTGTTACAAAGAATAACCCTCCGCTTCTGAGGCCAGAGTGGCTGGGCCCCCTGCCCGTCTCGCCGTCCCCATGCCCCCAACGC
>NW_006159849.1:3014773-3019016 GCF_000334495.1 Tupaia belangeri chinensis
CTGGCCCACCTGCCTGTCTCGCTGTCCATAGCACCCAGATGCAGGCAGGGGCACTTTGACACCATAGGACATTGCAACAGATCTCGGAGTCAGGTGCTTTTCCCAACAAGGAAAGAGTTTGGCGGTATTTATGTATAACCCATTCAATTCAAGCAACAAAGTGGGTGACAACACTATGCCATCTGCCAGCTCAAATTATTTTTGTCATCTCAGATTAGAAATTCTGTTTTAATAGTCAGCAGGGAAATGACTTAATGCTGGTTGGCTTCAGGCAACTTTTTAAAAATTGCTTTTCTTTCACAACAGGCCCATAAAAACTAATAAAAAGAAAAGCTAATGTTTATTGATCATTCATTATTCTTTGGGGACTGTGCCAAGTATCTTACCAATAGTCTCCTTTATTTCTCCTGGAACATGACAAGGTCAGTGTCATCATTCGTGGTTTATTGATGAAGAAATCGAGGCTCAGGATCAATGTCACTTGCCAAAGTAATTTCCTGGTCAAGAAGAGCACTAGGATTTGACCCAAAGTCCAAGGAATGCCAGGGGTCGTGCAGCTGCCACTGCATACTGGGGATAGCCCAACTCTTCAGACTTTCTCAAGGCCCCATTTTGATGATATCTACTGAGCTGTCATCCTTTACCAACATCACCTTTCCCTCTCACCTGCCTTTCCCATATTGTCATCAGGCTTTCATCTCATGTGTGATTACTCACTTACCAAAGAGATACCATGAAGAAGCTAGAAACACAAAAATCAGTGAGAACCCGTGTCTGCCCTCCTGGAGCCTGCACTAGAGCAGCGCTGACCGATGCAGTTAGCCTGTGAGCCTCCAATGCCAGCATGTGCGTACATGGTTTTAAAAAAGCGATGCTATACAGGTGAAAATAACTTTTAAAATACATCTCATTTAGCCCAATAAATCCAAAATGTTATCATTTAAATATGAAACCAATATAGGAAATAATTAACGAGATTTTTACATTTTTTCTTTTGTATTATATTTTTGAAATCTAGAACATTTTACCTTTACAGGTCCTGTGAATCTGGACTAACCACATTCCAAGGGCTTCGCCCAGGTGGCTAGTGGCTATTGAATTGTTCCAGGCAGGTCTCTAAGGGAAAGATAAAGGCATAGTCTGGTTATGTCAAGGACATGGAGAAACGAATGGGATCGGATGTCCACAGGGCACTGTGGGAGCACAGCAAAGGGTCACTAAGCTCTGTGTGGGTCTCCACAGAAGCTTCCTGGGAAAGATACCTGGGTTGGGCAAAGGCAAAACAGGCTGACCCACAAAGGGCCTTGTCTGGAAAACCAGGGAGTACGAATCTTACTTGCATGACGCCTCTACAGTTAGCTGTGTCCTTCTGTATGCATTAGGTCTTTTGAAAACAGCATCAGCCCTGCAGTACACATTTGTGGCCAAAACGGCTAGTTGCTTCCCTGTTCTAGTCACTTCTTCCTCCATAGTATTGGAATTCCTACATATATATATATTTTGAGAGGTTTTTGCTATAGGGTACGTGCACTTGCCAGAAAGACAGAGAGAGACAGAGAGACAGAAAGTGAGAAATCATCCCCTAGGGGGATGGCCATGCCTCAATCCCTTCTCCTCCCTTTCTCCTCTTGGGATCTTGGGCACGCACACACATGTGCATGGCATGAGTTCAAGCCACTGGATCTGGGTCTTGAACCGTGGTTGACTACCTGGGAGTCCAGCAACATAGCCATTACACCAACTGCTGGCCCCAGAAGTCCTATATTTTTAGGGTTGGCTATGAGTATAGCAAAAATCCGTACCTCCCAGCCAGTCTTGCAAATGAAGATGAAAGCTGAAGTTTATAGATATAGTTTCTGAGAAATGCTATAGGGAGTCATAGGGACAGGCATATGCCATTTATCCATGATCTCTTCCGTCTTCTTGCTGCTGGGAATATAGATATTACTAGAGCTATAGCAGTTCCTTCGTGACTATAAGATACCCTGTGGTTGGAAAGAATGCTCTAAGCACCTCAAAGGAGGATCCATGGTACCTGTATCTGCCTGACAGTAAGACTCCTGTACCAGCCCTGATCTGCCTAATTTTTGATTTCACTTATGTGAAAAAAAGTAATTTTCTAATTGAAACCGTTATCATTATTATTATTATTATTATCATATGTAGACAAACCTAATCCTGACTCACACAGAATATGTAACTCATTAGTTAAAGCCATAAGTTCATTTTACAGAGTTTACAAAGGATCTGAAAAAATTAAATGATCAGATAATGATCATGCAGGGAGTACTAGTATTAGAGGCAAAACTAGAATCTGGAGATTCTAGCCCCAAAGGCTAGCCTTTATTTATCGTACCATTCTGTTTTCCAAGGATGTGGTTTTCTGCTACCTTTCTCTGTTGTTGCTGCATGTTTTCAGGGTAGAGGTCCTGCAGAACAGTGGTTAGAGCTGAGCCCATAATTATTAACAGCCTGTATGCGGCACCTGATGATCACTTTGTCCCAGCCCTTATGAGGGTATGGGTGTCCTTAGTCTTGCCCATTTGACAGGAAGTCCTTAGAACATAGTAATCAATCTTTTCTCCTCTTCTGAGCCCCTGCCCTAAGGCTGGTTTCTTGCCTTCAGGGTTCCCTGTGGCTGCTTACACTGGGCTCTCTTGGCTGGGTGGAGAGGAAATCCCCTAGGCCCTTTTATCCTGAAGGTACCACACTGCGAAGTCACCTGGCTTGCACCTCTCTCTCCCTTCCTGTTGTCTGCCATCTAGCCATGGCTCAACCTAACTGATCTCCCTAGCAGAGGGTGGTGACACTTAAATCTGTCAGTCCTGCAACTTGTTGGCTGTTCTGCAGAGCTCAGTGGGAGAGGACTTTGCTGACTCAATGCTAAATGTGATTTTTCCTATCATCCGTTGAGCTCAGTCAACCACAAGATCCATATTGTGTGCAAGTTGGCCAAATCAATCGATGCTTATTGAGTGTCTTCATGGACCTTCAGAACTACCACTAGTTCTCTGTTTGCACCAGCAAATGGCCTGAGCCAAGGTGCTGCCTGCCTTACTGGTTTCAGGTGTGGCCAGATGTAGCCATGGCTTTTAGGATAGAGGTCTTTCTAAACTGGCCTGATACTCACTGCTCTAGGATTTATCTGGTCTTCTGTGCCAGTCAACTGCACAACTGGGAGAGAAGCAGATCTGCTTCTTACTATATCCATACTTAGAGCAGAAGTAAGAAAATTTTTTTTCTGTAAAGGGCTGAATAGCAAATTCTTTGGCCTTCATGGTCTGTGGGCTTTGTTGCAAATATTGCACTCTGCCATTGCAGCATGGGAGCAGCCACGGACAACACGTCAATGAACACATGTGGCTTGTGCTCCTATAAAACTTTATTTGTGGACACTGACATTTGAATTTCATAAAAGTATCACTTGCCAAAATTTTATTCATGCCTTTTTTTTAAACCGTTTAAAAGTTATTCTTGACTCACAGGCTGGACAGAAAAGGGCAGAGGGCTGGATTGGCCAAGGGTTAGTTGTCAACCCTTGATGTGGAATCAGGGCAATATGGTGGTTAAAAATATGGCATTTTCAGAGCCAGCAGATGGTGTAATGGTTATGTTGCTGGATTCCCACATGGCCAACTGCGGTTCAAGTCCTGGACCTGGTGACTTGAAACTCAGGTTAGTCATGTGTGCATACATGCCCAAGATCATGGGAGGAGAATAGAGGAGAAGGGATTGCATCGTGGCCATCTCCTTTCGGGGGTGATTTCTCATTTTCCCTCTCCCCCCTCACTGTTTCTGCCTCTCTTTTCCTCTCTCTAGCAAACGCATGTGCCCTAAGGCAAAAATCTCCCTTACAAAAGACCAGCAGATACTGTAATGGTTGCATCACTGGACTCCCATGTAGTTAACTGTGGTTTTGAGTCCCAGACACAGCAGTTTAAAACTCACGCTAGCATGTGTGCATGCATGCCCAAGATCCCAAGAAGAGAAAGAAGGAGAAGGGATGGGGGCATGGCCATCTCCCTGGGAAGAGATTTCTCTCTTTCTGTCTCTCTGACTCTCCAATGAGCACATATGCCCTATAGCAAAAATCTCTCTCTCTAAAAAAAGAAGGGGGCCTTTTTTGAGTGTAAATTCTGGTTCTGTCACCAATCAGTTGTATGACATAACAATGCCCATTTTATCTTCTTTTTTTAAAAAATTTACTTATTCATCCTCTGAGACCAAGAAATAGGAAGAGAGA
>NW_006159849.1:3019029-3092372 GCF_000334495.1 Tupaia belangeri chinensis
CAGTCGCTCCCACCAGGGTCCCTCATGCCACAGCCAACCCCTAGTCTCACACAGGCCGAGTCATGAGCACCTGCATGCTCAGCATTTGCAGAGAGGTATGAGGACCTAAACCCAGGACCTTCCTATGTGGATCTATTGCATTACCAGCCACATCTGGCCCAACTTCTTCATTCTACAGTCTCCTTTTTTGTAAATTAGATATTGTTATAGAGCATACCACAGAGGGCCGCTCATTGATTACATGTGATAATGGGTGTGATGTACCAAGCCCAGGGCACTGTGGGAGTCCGCCATGGGTCCAGTGCTGGGCTAGGTACGATGGGAGAGCCAGAAGTGGACCAGACACAGCTGCACTCTCTGGGAGCTTCATGTCACACATGGCACAGTGATCTTGGCTATAAGAAAAGCACTGCAGTGACAGTTTGTCATCTCACTGTTTGCAGTGTTGCTTCTTGGGGTATTGGAATGCTCAGGGTGTTAGCTCAAAGAGTGAGCAGGCCCGCCTGGGACTGGCACAGTGAGGCCAGTCCTGGCACTTGCGTTAATCCCCTGCAGCCTGCTACACCGCTGCAGCCTTTGAAGTTAGCGTTGCTGCTGCCCTTGCTAGCACCCCGTGTGCTCTCCTCTGCTCGCCATCTTCTGGCAGCCGCGGAGGTAGAACTTCCACATACTAGCCTTTGTAATGTGGCCCAGTTGAGCTTATGGCAGATGGCACTGGCCATGCAGTCATTGATTAATATATATTAAATGGAGAGCATCCTAATAAAATGTGTACAATTTGTCAATAAGTCACTGTAAGTGAGGTAGGAAATTTGGTAATGTATGCTTTTATGTGTTTGCCTTATTTTAACTTCCACTTAAAAACAAATCTTACCCCTACATTTCATTGTGTGATGATTTGTTCTGCCCAGTGGGGCACTGGTTAGAATCCTAAATGGGTTTATGATCTGGGGACGACCTAGGCTATATTCCTTTCTTTAGTTATAGACTTCTTTAAGTTTTATTCTTAAGGACAGAAGATGGTAACGTGACTTGTCGAAAATAACTGGAACCTCCATATTAAAAAACAACAACATTTATTTATTAATTTAATTGTTATGATTTTCAAGTCGTTGATTCTAAGACTCGAACCGTGGTCAGCCATGCAGGAATCCAGCACCTTAATCACCATGCCACCTGTTGGCCCGCCGTATGGCTTTAATGGTATACAGGTTTTAAAGGTTTTTGTTTAGATAATGTGCATAAATCACAAGACATACTTCTGAGGGTACGATAATAAAAAGTAACGTTCAGATACTAAGAGCTTATCTCCCCTCCAGAAAGAATTGCTAAAACCCTGAGCCTTTTTCCATTTCTTCAGGAAACGAGTGAAATCACCATCATCCATGAGTCTTTTTGTGATCCACTTGACTCATTTCCTGTATTGTTCCATGCCAAGTTGACTTCTCATGTTTCTTGAATCAGGTATTTTACAACAGTGGAAGTGCTTTCTCTGTCTCTTCAACTGTAGTTACTTAAGCTCAAGTTTCTAAGGTAGTGATCTTTCCATTCTTCACTTTTGCAAACCTTTTAGGAGGGTCCTTTTCTTCCAATACACTTGAAAAATGCCTGCTGCAACTGCCGGTTACCTTGGGGATTACTTCTCTCATTCTTGCACTGCTGTAGTTTCTTTCTGCTCTGTCCAGTCTTTGATCTGCCTTCTGCTTTGACAGTAGGGAGGGTTTTTGAAGTTATTCTAGAATTTTAAAGTCTGAAAGCAGTTTCCAAGTTGGGTATGCCACGAAAATCTTGCCCATGTAGGGCTTCTGTGTAATACAATTCCAAGGAAGACTGTTTTCTTCATAGCCTGTGTGAGAGTTGTAAATCAGAGTTGTGCAGTATACAACCTACATAACGATCCTCAGTTGCTCTGGCCCAATGAACAGGACTCCATTGATCCTATGATGTGTACTCTGTATGGTACTGCCTTACTGATTAAGGAGGAGGAGGGTCTGGACTCATACCCTGGTAGTTAAGAGCACTGGCTCCCTTGTGGCCAGCCACCGTATGAGTCCCTGCCCTGGTGGATGCATGTGCCTGCATGCCTAGAATCCTGGCAGGATGGAGAAATGGAGAAGGGATTGTGATGTGACCATACCCTATTAGGGAGTGCTTTCTTTCTCTCATTATCTCTCTCTGGTGGACACACATGTCCTCTGGCAATAAAAAAAAGGGGAGGGGGAAGAGAATAAAAAGAATAACAGTACTTTTATGGAGTTTCTTTTGTGCTAGGACCCCTTACAATGTACTATATATATTAACTTTGAATTACTGCAGAGCACATTTTCAGTTATTCATTGCAGGAATGACAGGCTTCTGCAGCATCCCAATTGCTGTCCTGGGCAATGATAAACAAGGCAGAAACAGGCTTGCTTCTCTTTGGCAGATGCAAAAAAATGAATTTTGATGGAACTGATCAAAAAGTCAACTATGATCTCCATGGCAGGTTCAAACCCAATTCAAAGAAAATTGCTAAAATTGCCATTAGGTGATTTTAAACCCCCACATAAGGGTACTTGTTTCATGAGATGATAAATCCAACCCCACATTTAACATTACAGCACCAAGCAGCCTTTCTGTTCAGCTGCAATTTTTTTCTGTATCTCCAGATCTTGACCCCTCTACACTGGAAAATAAGACCACATCCTTGCTTGCCCTGCATCTTAAACTTTTCCTGCATCTTAAGCTTGAAGCTTTGCCCTCTTCCTCTCTGCTTGACCAAATATCTCCTTCTACCTTTGGTTCACACTCACCTCCTCTATGTAGCCTTCCCTGATGGAATACACTGTATCCTGTCTCCTTAAATACAAGTTATCCTACACCATTTTGTGTGTAATAATAAGTTGCTTTACGATAGTTCTTATGTGCGTCAATCTCAATCTCTCTCTCTCTCGCTCATCATATATTCCTTGAGGGTGGAAGCCTCATTTCTAATTTTGTTTATATCCCCCTCCATAACTCCTACTCCTGAGCCTAGCACACAGCAGGTGATCAATAAATGCATTTTAATAAGGAGCTGACTCATCGCCAGCTCTCTGGCCCCTTGGATCTGGTTGTTCTGAGGCATGCAGCCTTCCAAGAAAAGCTGGCTTTCTTGGCTTCCTTCCATAGCACGGTGTGCATTTCAATGCTAGACCTTCAAAGAGAAAGAACTCAGAAAGGGCTGTCCTACCCTCGGATAACTGTGAAAGAAACAGATCTCTAGTGGAAAGCAAACTTTGGGGTGATTTGGATAAAATACATACCTAAGTCCACTCATTTCCTTTTAGCAAAATAAAACAGGATTTCCAAGCTATTGTGACATGTAGAACTTACAACATATGTGTATGTATATACATGTGTGTATAAACATGTATGTGCATATATAAAATATGCGCCGTAATGTATATAGTTACACACACACAAATTCCATAACCCTAGGGCACAGCTATTGCTATATTTATTTACAAAAGACAAAATGGAGGGACAGTGATCTCTCCAAAGCCACACAATTAGCAAATGGTAGAGCCGGGTTTGGATGCCAGGCAGGTTGGCATGAGTCCAAGCCCTCGGCTTCTGCACTATTTGCTCCTACGATATTTGTGTCCTTGCTTGTACGTGTGCACGGTGTGCATGAGGATGGCTTCCTGTGTGTAGGTAACACAGGAAACAGTTTTAAAGTGCCATTATGTGTCGTATAAACTTGATTCTTGTTTTATAAAATTGTGTTGCTTTAGTGTGATAAATCAGACATTGTATAATTAATATCATAAATTCCTGGTTTGTAAAGATAATGAGAGCTCAGCTAGAGTATGTTTTATAAATTTATGGCAAAACCTTGCTGGCCTAGAATAATAATTAGCTAGTTTTCAAAGAATCATCTCCAAAGAAGGAATGTCTGCAGTCACACAGAGCCTTTCACTGTCATGATTTTGTAACACCTGAGATCGAAGACATGTCCCTGGGCTGGCCCTCTGACCTGGTAGTTGAGGGACTTAATCCCAGATGGCTGACTGTAGTTCGAATCTCAGCCTCAGTGACTTGAAAAGCATTATAGGCATGTTGTGCCCAAGGTCCTGATAGGATGTAAAATGGAGAGGGGTTTGTGGAGTTACCCCACCCCACTGTGGGGGGGCTGCTTTCTCCTCTCCTTCTTCCTCTCTCTTTCACTGTTGCTCTATGGCGGGGAAAAAAAAAAAGAAAAAAAGAAATCCTTGTCTAGCTGATCTCTCTGGTTGGAACTGAAGTCATTTCTGTTACTTATGTTACATGGATATGTTACATCTTAATTTTTTCTCTGCTCCTTTTCTTCTCAACCATCCTTGGTTGGTACACGGCTTATTCTGAGGTAGAACGTGCCCCTCAGGAATATCTGATGTTTTAGAATTTCTCACTCTCTGGAATGCAGACCTTGGAGCTGGAGTGAGTGCTGGCTTGTCTGGGCTGCCTCTGAGCAAACTGTGTCTGCATCTCTCCTCCATCTGCACAGTGGAGGCCATAATACCTCTCGGCTGTGGGAGTTGAATTAAGTGACGCCATAAATGTGAAAATACTACTGAATGGAGCACTTTGTACTTGTGTGCTTTCTTCTGACCCCGGCTGAGACTGGCAGCAGGAAGCACTGCTCTTCCCTACTCCTGACTGTTCTTTTGTGTTTCTCTGCCCTCATGCCCCTTGCTCAGCCTCCTCCTCTTCACTTTGGTTCCTGGGCAGCTGCTACTGTGAAGACAGTGCAGCTCCCATCTGCTTTCAGCATATGGGACCAAGGCTGTTGCTTCCAAAGTCCTCATGTTTGCCGTTCAGAGCAGGGTGGGTTATTGTGTGAAAATGAGGCAGAAAATTGCAGTGCAATTTCATCGGTCTTTGTTAAATCTTCATGTACTACTGTTGGAATCAGTTGATTCATCTTTCTACCCACCTGTCCATCCATCTATTCATCCATCCATGCATCTATCTCCCAGTTTCTGCCATGTAAGGAGAGAATTTGAGTCTCCCTACATATCTGTACAGTAAATATAAATACATAAAGATCCATATCAGGAAAAAAAATACAGAAAGAAAGCAAATAAGGAAATTAAATACTAATGCCAAGAGGAAATTAAAACACAAATGTACAGATTAGATGACTCATAAATATTATTGCCAACTTGTGGTTTTGGCATTGACTATCCTGGCACCCATGCAAAAGGGGAGAAACACTGTCAATTTAAGAAAAATTGGACACAACTATGATGACTGGACATCATTCGAAAGGTGGCAGTAGCTATTTCCCTCTTGCTGATTGTTGCCACACAGCAGTTCAGACCCAAGTGTGCCATGTCATATAATTTTAGACAGAAGTTCATATTTCCTGTGAGTTCTTTTTTTTTTTTTTTTTTTAGAAAGAGATTTTTACTATATGGCGCATGCACTCACCAGAGAGGCAGAGAATGAGAAATCATTCTTCCACCAGGGAGAATGTCCACGCTGCAATCCCTTCTTCTCCATTCTCTCAGGATCTTGGGCCCACATGCACACGCACCCAGAGTGAGTTTTATGCTGCTGGGTCTGGGATTTAAAGTGCAGTTGACTATGTGGAAGTCCAGCAATGTAGCCATTATGCCATCAGTTGGTCCCTCCTGTGAGATTTTTAAGACATGTGATGGCCAAATTGAAATGGTCCTATGGCCTGTTTCATGCTTTTAGCCAGTTAGCATTCTGCTCTTTGAGAACTGGAAACAAGATTACTTTCTTGAATAGGATTAGGTAGCACAACTATGTAGTATTATTGTTAAATCCATGTTTGAAATGGAAAGAGAGCTAGATCTTAAAAATTATATTGCAAAACTAACAAAGCAGTTACTTGTCATTCACACTGGTCTTTTTATGTAACTTGAAATCTCAAGTCTTCCAGTACAAAGTATTTTCTTTCTTTTGTCTTGTAATAGGTAAAGCATTTCTCATCTGAGTTTATGGGTATTTTTGTCTCATGTATTTATGGATGATACATAAAGAGAAAGCCTAGAGAGAGTTTAAGGTCTACCTATTATGCTAAGTTCCCAGATGGCAAGATAAAGTGCCCCAAGCACTATGTAGTGAAGGGACAGGATGCTGTTTCAATTTTAAAAATTTATGTTGGCTTATACTAATGCTTCACCAAAGTTATCTGTTTGGGGGATGTCAAGAGTATGGCATAGGCAGTCATAAAAATGTTGATTTCAGTTGTCAAATGTATTTTAAAAGCTGTGTAAATCCAGTCAAATTGGAAATGTGCCTTCATGCCACCTGTTTGGTGTTCACCTGTGCTACTTTACTTGCTGGGAGGCATGCAGAGGCCTTGAGAATTTAATGGAATAATAGCTCATGCTGCCACATAAATAAATTAGTCCCTTGGTGACTATATGTTAAATGCTCCAGCAGGTGCATTCTGGCCTCACTTAGTGCACTGAGCTGCCATTTGTCTTTCTACAAGTATAGCAACCTTCAAATGTCTTGGTAGTTTATAGCATTCAATCTTGATCCTAATGTGGGGTGGTCGTCGCTGTAAAAGGTTAGAGCATGATGGTAGAAATGAGCATGATTGCAAATAGACTGTTGACCTCTAGGGTAGAGAAAAGCATGGCGCAGATTTTAAAAGCCCTTGAAATGAGTGAAACATAAAAACATATGCAATTGCTAGGAAAAATAAGAACCAAACCAGACCGAAATGTTCTCAGTAAATGGAAGGAACTAGCAGTGACTCAAAAGGGAGAAAAAAATGTGTTTTAAAGTGGGGAACTTTCTGTTTCAGTTCAGGCAACTTTTATAAAGTAGCTAACATCAAAAAGGGAATGTTACTGAATTGAAATGCCTCCTGGAACTGAAGAACATTCAGGCCAAGAAAGACTGTCCTGAAGCCATGGGGAAGCAGGTATTCCTTTCCCAGCTATCATGTATGATATGGTCTCCCAGTCTCTTCTAGTTGTCTATTCCTCTTGCATTGGGCCCAGCATGGTTGCCTTCCCCAAGCCCACATGATCTTATAGTCAGGATGACTTGACAGTTTATCCAAACTAGAACTCTTTTGAATGTGTAGGAAGTTTATCTCTGCACTATAGGGATAGGCTGGTACATATCAAGCAAACCAAGACATAGGGTAACCCTACCACTTCATTAGAGCCCCAGAATCTGTCTCCATGTGATTGCGATGTCTGGGTCTTTTAGCTCAAACTGAATTACCCCTTGGTCAACAGCTCGTTCTTAACTAATCTGTTGATTGGCTACGAAGACCAATGACACAACATAATACCAGGCCCAGTTACACACTGTGCCTCAGAGTGTGTACAGGGAAACAGAGCTGGTAACTATGTCAATCTTTGCAATTCATTGAGTTATATTGGGTTGTCAGAAAAGTCATGACGCATTTGTTTTCTACACAAAAATGTGTCATGACTTTTCTGACAACCCAATAGAACCAGAAATCTTTGATCAACAACAGTATGCTTCTGGAAGCAAAATCAAGGTTTATGTTAACCCAAGATTTCAGAAGTCAAGAAATGAAATGTGTTTTCCATGGTTCACTTTCCTCTAGTTGGCCCCTTGAAGCATACAGAGATTCTCACTCCTATTTCCTCTGTTTTAGTGTAGTCTATTTTTCTACCTCTTAGTGGTCCACTGTGATTTTTGCCTACCTTTAACCTTTTCTCTTTTTTCTGGTAACAGAAATCCAGTTTTCCTTTAGGTTTAGATAGTGCTGACTCAAATCTGATAAATTGCCACTGATCTCTGGCCTTAGTGATTGATTCAGAGATAGATCTTTAACTCGGTTAAATGAGACTCAATCTGGGATTCTGGTGAAATATTTCGAAAGAAGTTGTGGAGTGAATAGCAGTGTAGCTCTCGAGCTGCCACTGGTTATCTTGTTCTATGAGAGGGACGCTTGCCCAGCCACATAGCTAAAACAGAGGAGTAAAGACCAAGAGAGTAAGACAGATTAGACAGTTAGATGACAGACAGACAGATGAAGAGAGAGAGAGAGAAAAAAAGAAACCAAGTCTTTGATATCTTTGGAACTTTTGGACACAGCTCTTCCTGATAATGGAATTATAATCCCATCATTTTCTGTTGTTTTTTTTTTTTTTTGGAGAGATTTTCACTGTAGGGCGCGTGCGCTCGCCAGACAGACAGAGAGAGACATAGAGACAGAAAGCGAGAAATCACCCCCCAGGGGGGATGGTCACCCCACAATCCCTTCTCCTCCATTCTCCTCCTGGGATCTTGGGCACGCACGCACACGCGCCCGGCGTGAGTTCTAAGCCACCGGGTCCGGGACACGAACCGCAGTCGACTACGTGGGAGTCCAGCGACATAGCCATTACGCTAACTGCTGGTTCCCCCATCATTTTCTGTTTTATGAGAAATGAAGCTCCTTTTAAAGTTAAACTTAGTGAGTTTTCTACCACTTTCCAAGAGTTTCCTCTGATACATCTTCCTTGGAATCTTATATCTGCTCTAGATCAATTATCCCTCTGTCCATCTGATCCATCTGCTCCTTGGAGACCACACAGATCTTAGATCTTTGGCTTTCCTTGTTGATGGGTAGAGTGTCAGGGCAGATATACTAGGGGTCACAGGAGTCAGGGACCAGGCTCAATAGTGCACAGCAATGAACATTCTTGCCTTCATAAATAGTGAAGGCCATTAATTTACTAATGTTTAGGTCACTACAGGACATCTCAATAAGTGTTTAATTGGTTTTGAGACTATGCATACAGGTTGTCTCTGAAATTTGACAAGATGTGAGCCAATTTTTAAATAAGACTTTTGACTATTAGAGATGTGACAAATAAGCAAAATACTCCCCCTTTATACCTTCCACCAGTCTTTTGACTGAACAAAAAATAGTGTTAGGCAAGTTATATATAGAATGAACTTAGGTTTATTGCTAATTGCAAGGCTTTGAGAGAAGAAAAATCCCAAGTATATTCATTTTTTTAGTGTTAGTAAGTATCTTTGTTTTAGGAGAAGTTGATTTGACAGTTACTTTCAAGGAATGCTGACAAGTTCTTCAAAGAAGAAATAAAGCACTAAAAGGGAGAAATGTGCTTCAAGTGTGGTGAAGCTAACTATCTTTCTAGATTTCTTATGGGTCAATAGAAACATACAGTGTCTTATAATAATGCTATTATGTTGTATACTCAGAGAATCTGCTTTCTAATCCAAGTAGTTTCACTATAATACTAAGTAAACCCACATATATGAGGTGTAAGAAGGGCCATCCCTAGGTCAAATGTCACTCAGCAGCAGAGTCCCCTGCACATATACGTGTTTGGGGTCAGTATTCATTTTTCTATTCCACTTAAACTCTCACTCTCTGGGATTTCTCTGGATTCATCATGAATACATATACACAGTGTTTTTTTATGAGAAATTTCTTTAAATTTGCTTTGTGTTTAACTTTGGGAGTTAGGAAGAAAAAGATATGGGAACTGTTCAATGTAAATATTTTGTTCTCCATTATAAAAAAGAGAAACAAAATTATACTGACATAGTTAAGAGTTCAGATACTAAATAGATTTTGACTTAAAATGTATGAAAGATCAAAGATAATTTGGTCCCAGCAGTGAGACTTAACTAGAAGAACTTTATGATTAATTAAACATTACTTTTGAAGTATAGGTGGCTTAGCCCATATAGTTAGATGTGCACCCTCTGATTAAGAAAGGAAGAAGTCAGTGAGACATAAACCCCTCATTCTGAGATAGTCACTTTGGAAGGGCTGGACAGGTCAAGAGATGAGAGTGGAAATTAATTTAAAAAGAAGAGGAGAAAGAAGAAAAAGAAAGGGGAGAGAAAGGAGGAGGAAAAGAAGAAGATGAGGAAGAGGGAGTGAGAGGTAAGAAGGGGAGGGAAGAAGAGGAACGGAAAGGGAAAAAGAAAGAATGCTTTCATTCATTTATTCACTTGTACATGTGCTAATTATTGGATACTTACTATGGGCAAGATATATTAAGCACTAGCACCTAATGGTGAATAAATCTTGCATCGTCATTTAATTCTTTTTACCTTATATACAATAGGGCATGGCAGGAAAAAAATAAGCAACTAGACAAAGTAGTAATAATTGAATCTTATATTATGCAAGGAACTAATAAAGGCTGATTTCACGAAGACCAGCATTGCAGCTGTTGGCATCACATACTGTGCTTGAATGATATCCTGAGATGCAATCCACTTCTCAGCTCTGAACAGGTAGGTGTATGGGGATTAATGCAATCTGCCCTAAGCCAGATCCATCTCAAGGTGAAAATCACACAAACCATGACACCAGAGGAAGGAGAATTGAGTAGGGCAAGTAGTCAGTATTGTTCTCTGCCTTGTGTACTGATTATAGAAAAATAAATATCTTTATTTTCCTTCCTTCAATGTCCAGTAAAAATAGCTTAATCTGGCAATCTTGAGCTGACGGACCAGAGAGAATTGAAATGGGCTTCTGTAAATTATTCAAGATAGCTCAGAAGCAGTTCTGTAACTATGTCTACAGCTTCACACACACACACACACACACACACACACACACACACACACACACACACTATATGCACTTACGTTTTACTTTTATACTTATATACTTTTATTTTTTTAGACTTTTTTGCTATAGGGAGTGTGCTGCTCTCACCAGAGAGACTGAGAGAGACAGAAAGTGAGAAATTCCCCCCCATCCACAGAGGGATGACCATGCCACAGTTCCTTCTCCTCCATTCTCCTCTTGGGATTTTGAGCATGCTCATGCTCCTGGTGTGAATTTTAAGCCTCTGGGTCTAGGACTCAAATTGTGGGTGACTATGTTGCAGTCCAGTGATAACCATTATGTCATCTACTGGTCCCTATATATGTATTTTTTATCCCCACTATGACTGTCATGTTGTCAGTTGTATATTTTACGGTGTATAATTTAGGGACATGTGGCCAGAACAGCTGAGATCGTCAGACAGGTATTAGCCTTTCCTGGCACAGAAAGATTCTAGTATCTTGGTAAATAAACTTTTAATATGGAAAACACCACAGACAGTATCGCTTGTAAATACTAGCTATTTAAGAGAGGCAAGCAAACAAAAACAGATCCCTTCAATCTGGTCTTTTAGGAGTAACAGAACAAAAAGGAAATAGTGAGTCTGAGTAGTTTATATTGATTGACAAATACAAGTATGTGCTGTAATAGAAAAATAAGGTTTGTCAAAACAAAATGTAAATCAAGACTGAGAATCAAAGGAAGATAATGAGAATCATGGCTGCAGTTTGGAGCTGCCCTGTCCTGGCTTAATATCTCCATGACAGAGGAAGCTAAATCATTGTATCTGTGGTACAAAATGCAATGGTTTACAGCCTGAGAGGTTTGAAAAGCAATTCTAGCTGGTCACTCCCCTGAGGGACTGTGAGTAGACATGTCCTTTGAAAAGACTTCTCATTTTTCTCATCGTGCGCACTCTGGTCAGAAGAACTTGGCTTTTGGTAGGAATTGAGGATGGTTTCTCTTCCTATACACTGTCCAGGGCACTCACCTTCTGAACAGTAGCTTTCCTGTACTCCAGGGACCTCTTCACTTCAGAGCTGCAGTGCTGACCCTTACCCTCCTACCCCTTCTACCCTGAGCAGCTGAAGGAGCCCAACATGCAGATGTAAACATTCCTTTAGGCTGTATGGTATTCTAAACAGCTGGTCTTTCTTTCCTGTCCTCCAGGAATCATCCTGGCTCTACACAATTAATGGCATCCTTTCAACAAATGGCGCCTACAGATCAAAAGGATCCTCTGGGGGAGGGAAGTGGACTCCATGCCAAAATGTTCTAGAAAGCAAAATTATCTGCTAGATTTAAAATTCCTTCACTCCTTTTATTTCAAAGTCCTGTCCTCCAATTCTGAGAAATAAGAAAGAGCAAAGGATATGTCATTACAGCTCGATCTTTTGGACCCAACAAAGTGGCTGTCAAAATCCTTTCTTTTCATGGTGAGGGGTGGGGGCTAAGAAATCAAAAAGTAAGTTTGTTTTTCTTTCTTTCCTTTTATTTTTTTTTTTGGAGAGGTTTTTGCTTTAGGGTGCGTGCGCTCGCCAGACAGACAGAGAGAGACAGAGAGATAGAAAGCGAGAAATCACCCCCTAGAGGGGATGGCCACACCGCAATCCCTTCTCCTCCATTCTCCTCTCAGGATCTTGGGCACGCACGCACACACGCCCGGCGTGAGTTTAAGCCACCGGGTCCGAGACTCGAACCGCGGTCGACTACATGGGAGTCCAGTGACATAGCCATTACGCTAACTGCTGGTCCCCTTTCTTTCCTTTTTTTAAAAAAATTAAATTTTGCAATAGGATGTGTGTGGAGAGAGACAGAGAGAGGAAAAGTGAGAAACCATCCAAGTACATGCACCCTATAGCAAAAATCTCTCTCTCAAAAAAAAAAAAGGTTCCTTTTTTTGTTTGTTTTTCTTTTTTATTTGTCATACCTATGTGGTCCCTGTGCCAGATTTATAGAAAGTCATGATTGTTTTATCTGCTAGAGACTGAAATGCGTTCCCTCCAAATTCATATGCTAATCTGCAATGGATGTTTGCTGTATTTAAAGTAAGGAAGTGGTTAAGGTTAATTGGGGTCATAAGGTGGAACCCTAGTCCTATTAGAATAGTGTCTTTATAAGGACAGGTACCAGAGAGATTAGTGGTTCTCTCTCTCCATGTAGGACTCATTAAATAGCTAGTGACTGCAAGCCAAGAAGAAAGCCCCTAGGAACCTAATCATTGAGCAACTTGATCTTGGTCTTTCCAGCCTCCAAAGCTCTTGGAAAATACATTTCTGTTTAAGCGACTCAGTCTGTGGTGTTTTGTTATGGTGCCTATGCAGACTAAGACAATGTTAATAATGTAATAAGATTATATATATATATATATTTCTTTGTCTCAAACACAGTAGAGCTAACATATCTGGATTAAAATTTATTTTGTAGGCTATTTAGATATTTCATGGAAGCGGGTGTAACATACATCTTGGACCTTCTCTTTTACATTTGCCTTTGGAGAAAATTGAGGCGCTGCATGAGATCAGCTGGGTAACTTTAAGGTCAAAATCTTCGTTTTTAAATTAAAAATGATACTTTTCAGCTTACCACACATCCTATTCATTAAATTAAGCAGCCATTATTTTTGGCTGTATTAAAGGCTCAAATTTCCCCCTAAGGATAGAGACTTGCAACAGTAGTGAATATTCAAAAGACTATTTGTTGAACAAATTAATTTACCATAGGCTTTGAAAGCCCAAACAACAGAGATGCCCAGGACTCAAAGAACTCACAGATGGGTGACAAAAACCACTGCTGGCAATGTCTAAGACCCAGACAGAATTGGAGAGGTGCCAGGAAAATGGAGCTGGGTAAATAATGCCCAATATCTTTTTAAGTGAGAAAAATGCAAATTTAGGACATGGTAGTTTAACACAGTTGGTAATTTTGACTCCCAGTAGAAAGTGTAAGCAAATAATTAAGTCTAGAATTTGAGGGAATATAGTGAAGAACATTGTTGAAATTTAGGTCTACTTAGTCTCCATTGTTGCCTCTGAGAAGACATTGGAGAAAGAAGAGCAAAAGGCACTACTATTAAGGGGCTTTATAGTTTTATGTATAGTTGAGTGATTCTTTTCAAGTTTATTTGCTTATTTTTCTCATGAGAGAAAGGGAGAGAGAGGCATCCCAAAGAGGATCTTCACACTGCAATATACCTCCTAGTCTCGGGTATACACAGGCTGCGATGTGCTCAGGAAGGTCCCAAGATGTGAAGCTAGGACCTTGTGATTCTATGTAAAAAGCGATGACACAGAAACAGTTAACAATACATTGTCCAGCGAAAAATCAGGTTGTAAAACAAAAGAGTTCAATACTGTCGTAAATAATACAGAGATAGATATAACTGTACAAAGACTCCTGCAAGAGTCTCAAAATATTATTAGTGGTTATTCTGGGAATTGTTTTTCTCTTTCTGACTTTCCTTTCTGCATTTCTAGTCTTTACATGACTAAGTCAAAGACAAGTTGCTTTTTTACAAAATTGCAAGGTAGCAGTCAAAAGAAAAAAGTCACAAGAGAACAGAAATATTGATTAGTGTATTGATTTTTTTGTATAGGAGTATATTTGAAGGAACACTTTTTTTTTTTACTATTATGCAGAATTCTTATTAGATGAATGCTGGCATATTCTATTAACTGCTGTTCTCAAAAAATGCCTTATCACCAGAATCACCAAGGACACAGTTAGAAATACAGCTGGCAGGTCCTACCATCTTGATACAATAGACCTGAGTTGTGGCATAGAATTCCAACCACAGAAATTTGGTTGTATTATGGCCCATCCATAAAAGTTTGATCTATTAACTGTGAGGTAAAGGAGACTACCTAATAACCTGGGAAGTTATTTATAGTATCTTAAATGAAAAGAGCATGTTGCAAAATAATATAATGCAATTCAAAATAAGAGAAATTTTTACATGCACACGTACTCCAAAAGAACATGCACCAAAACGTTAACAGTAATTTTTCACTTTATAATGGAATTATTATTTTTATTCTCTTCTTTTTAATTTTTTACATTTTCCAAGTTTATTTTACATTTCATGAGTTGGTTTGTAGTTATTTGAAAGTCATCACTTGCATTCCTTTCTTTATAAGGGTATAATTATAAAAGATAAAGTGACAAATTTGTAACAGAGATAAGTTTTTTCTTTTCTTTTTTTTTTTTTTTTTTTGAGAGAGAGATTTTTACTATAGGGTGCATGAGCTTGCTGGAGAGACAAAGAGAGATAGAAAACGAGAAATCACCCACCGGGGGGATGGCCATGCCACAGTCCCTTCTCCATTTTTCTTTTGGGATTTTGGGCACACATGCACACATGCCCATTGTGAGTTTCAAGCAGCTGGTTCTGGGACTCGAATGGCGGTCAGTCACGTGGGAGTCCAGCACCTTAACCACTATGCTACCTCCTGGTCCCAAGATAAGTTTTTAACTGAAAAACCATTCTGTTTCATAAAAGAAAGATCCAGGAACCAAACGAGGGTTTATCAGTTGGGATGAGCCCATTCAAGGTGTTGCCTATACAAGGTGGTGAAATATGAGTATTTGGGATACATATTAAATCTAATCCTGATTTATATTTCCTGATTTAAATTCTTCCCTTTCTTGTTCTTTAGATTGGTGTAGGTGGCATTCTCTTGCATAGGAGGGGTTGTGGTTATGTGTGTTTCCAAGGTTAGTTTCCAACAAGAACTATTTTCAATTTATCTGTCCCCACATGGGGGGGACTGCCTCACCAATTAAATATAGTTTCACCAAGTTCATTAGTCATTTCTCCTAATTAATTGAATTTACATTCAGATCTGTTTATTGGGTGGTTGCTACATTAGCACTATATTCTGCAGATTAAAGATAAATAAGTCTTAAACCCCTTAAAAAAACCTGGATTTAGAGCTAGAGTTAAAAAAAATACATTCATTATAGTATGAGATACTGTGGTAAACTAACAACATGAGATATCCTGGCTACACAAGAGAATTAATTTTGGAGGATTCTGAAAAAATAGAGCAGCTTTGTCTCTGCCAGCAGAACATCGAATAATCTAGTATAGGGCGAGGGCCTAGTGTCCACAGGTTTAAAAAACCCTCCTGCGTGATTCTAATCTATAGCCAATTGTTGGTATGCACTGTAATACAGCAATGAATTCTGCCTGTGATGTTTAAGAAACAGCAGTAAAGATATTCTTGTGGGGCAGGGTCTGGGAGGATGAAAAGAAGTTTGATAGAATATAATCAAGGCCAGCAGGTGGCATGGTGGTTAAAGCACTGGATTTCCACATGGCTGATCATGGTGCAAGTCCTAGACCTGGTGGCTTGTTTTCTTACTTTCCCTCTTTCTTTCTCTCCTCTTATCTCTCTCTGGTGAGCACACGTGCCCTGGAGCTATTTAAAAATGATAACAATGATAAATAAAATTAAATAAATAAAAATTAATTTAAAAATTAAAAAGAAGATAATCTAACAGAAGTATGGGAAGTTCAAAGTCAAGAAGCCTGGCCAAGACCAGGATGATCTGGGAATTTGTAAGTGTTCTTTGTAGTGAGAGTATTCAGGAAAAGAGGGCGTAGAGGGTACTTTGAGAAGGGACAGAAAGGAACCTGAGAAGTTGGATCTGGAAAATGAGTGGGCAGAGCTTATCATGAGCCCACATTGTGTGAGTATTTGGGCTTTAGGGAGGGACCTGGTCACAGTGCCTGTGGTGGAGAGCCAAGAGGCCAAAAGGCAATGGAGATTACTGGGCAGGATCCAAGCAACATTTCTGAGGCAGAAGGCACAGAATGTGTCAACTTCGCATGTTAGTCTATCGGTGATGCCATTTCTGGAATTGTTTGAGCCTTCATTTCTTTTTGTCTTCCTCCAATAATAGGAAACATAGAGAATATTCTCTTGTATTCACATATTATTCATGTATCATACCAGTTATTTTATCTTTTCTCTATACAGCTAGAGAATACTTAAGGGACGATTTAAAAACTGTTTAGTATAATGATAGGATGAAGTTGTGTGTGTGTGTGTGTATATATATATATATATATATATACACACACATACATGTGTGTGCATGTGCATGTGTGTGTCTCCACAGATGTATTTTTTTTTTCTAATCATCAACAGTCACCTTCCGTGAACCATACACTGAGTATAAGTCTGTGGGCTTTGTGAGCACAGTTTGGAGAACTCAAGGAGTCCAGACTCAGCCTGCATTCCATTGTGCTCTCATGCTTGACATTTCTGAATGCAAATATGTCTGGCAGGTATAAATAAGGGTGTTGCACCTCAGAGTAGGACCCATTTCCACCTTGCTGTTTCTCATCATGCACATATTCAGGGATGAATGTGCTGTGTTGTCTTCTAACATTTTTACAGTTGGAAATTTTTACGGAGTGCAATGGTGAGTTCTGTGGTTTCCAAGGTGAAGAAATGGATCTGCTGTTTATTCTTTTCTTCTTGCAGAATTCAATGCATTTTCAAATACCTTGAAAAGATGCTGGAATCAGAAAAAGGAGTTCTCAGTGTTCAGCCAGAGGACAGAAAAGGCGTCTGCTGTGCAGTACTTCCAGGTCAGGAAAGTTGCCACAAGTGGAATTGATTGCTATGTTTTAAGGCGGCATGCACCTGTGAACACACCTGGTTCTACTGCAGTGGTGCTCAAAGCATGGTCCCCACATTACCTGGACTTAAATCCCCACTCTGCCACATAATAAGTTGTCAGGACTTGAGCAAGTTGTGGTTATCTTCCCAAGACTCAGTTTCTTCAGCTGAGGAACACACTTCATCAGATGGTTGTGATGATTTAATGTGACTAGATGATGCCTAATGAAGCTCTTAGCATGGTTCCTGGCATGTGGGAAGTTCTACCAAGTGTGGCAACTACAATGATACTTAATACTGTCAATGTTCATGGATTTGCTTCATGCTCCACCCTGCTCAACTGGCCCACCTGGTTCCACCAGAATCACCACCCTCACTATTTTCTTTCTCACTCCCACACTTAAACAGGATTTCTATGCAAATTCTCTTTCATACTCAAGGCTGATGAGGCTCATTGAGGCAGGCCATCCTGTTTGGCCCTGGCCCCTTGTTACTCTTAACGTTAGTATTCTTTTTCTGGGCTCTCTCCTAGCCTCTACTTGGAAAAGGGCCCTTGGAACTTATCCTGTCAGTATCTAGGCCTGATTTTATTGTATGGAGCTGGCCTCAGAAGCATGAGCATTACTTAAAATTCTCTACCCTACAAACAGGGCCAATGTGGATGGGTCACCATGCCACTCCTGGCCTCAGCTACCCGTTGTGTGAAAGGCTATGCCTACCTTGTCTGAGGTGGTTGTGAGAACCAGATGCTCAGGAAGGTACTGCCTTGTGGGTTGTTCACTCCCTCCTCCTCTTTCCCTTACAGTTTTACGGCTGCATTGCCCAGCAGCAGAACATGATGCAAGATTTTGTGAGGACGGCCACTTACCACAGAGCCATCATCCAGAACCACGTTGACTTTAGAGAAAAGGTGATGCTGGCAGCAGGTTATTATTCCCATACCATTTTCAAAAGCCTTGTCAGGACCAGAATAAAAATGAAGCTTTGATAGAATTAGCAGATGACCCAGAAATTCCATTTCTAGCTATATGCGGCGATCTCAAATCTTCACGTAAAAAATAAGATTGAAGAACAAGTTTATTTTGGTGCTAAAAACAATTTTAATCCAGGGATTTTTTTTCATAATATATATTTTCCATTAATTTGTTGAAGACCCCTTGTATAGCCGCAGGAACTGGACACAGGTATTCAAACGAATATTTGTACACAAATGGTCGCAGCCGGTCCTATTCTCAGTAGCTTTCAAAAAATGGAAACATTTCAAACACCCATCAGTTGTTGAATTAAAAAAAAAATGTATTCTAGCCACAGAAAAGAACATTATGAATGTTGTTCATATGTATGTTATCCCTAAAAAGGCATGAAATGCTGCTCTATGATTCAATGTGGATGAACCTCAAAACCATGCTAAGTGTTCAAGCCAGTCACAAAAGGCTATATGATTCCATTTACAAGAAGCATCTAGAATAGGCAAATCCATAAAGACAAAAACATACTTGTGGTTGCCAGGAATGGGATGGGGACATAGGGAAGGGGAAGCGATCGCTTCATGGGGACAGAGTTTCCTTTTGGGGTGTGAAAATGTCTTGGAACTACATAGAGGAAATGATTGTGCAACATGATGAATGTACTAAATGACACTAAATTGTACACTTTAAAATAGTTCATGGTTATTCGATGTTATGTGAATTTTGCCTCAATAGAGAAATTAAGTTTTGAGTGCCAAGAACTCAAGAGACTGACTGCACTGTTTCGGTGTATAGAACAGGTTAGGGGCTTTATAGCTACATAATGAAAAGCTCTTCATGAGACGCTCTACTTGAATTGTTTTCATAGATTCCACAAGTGCATGCATTTATTTCCTTCACAAAATGCATCTGAATGGTGAATGATTGCTAACACATTTTACAACTATTGTCCATTTTTTTTTTTCTACCAAAGTGTTCAAATACTAAGCAGCTCATCTCAGAGGCGAGCGTACTGGTCAGGAGAATCAGCAGCACTAGGATCTGGTTTTATATTCTCCGTGAATTAGCTGTGTGATCTTAGGCAAACACTAAGCTTCTCTGAGCCTCACAGTCTGTCCTACTGCCGTAATAATCGTAGATTCCTAGTCTTGGAGTTTTGTGACGTTAATTCCCCAGAAAGGATGTGGTAGGACTTTGAAATGGTGATCCTGATGACGGTACTTCCCTGAATCAATAGTCATGTGACCGCTCCTCTCCTCAAGAGGAGTCTAGCTTTTTATACTTGACCTCTGCTGGCTTTGTGACTTGCTTTGATCAAACAGATATGACACTAACCTCGTGGCCTATGGGTAGGGGTGCTGAATCCCACATGGCTGACCACATGGTTTGAATACCTGCCCCAGTAGCTTGAAAAGCACCCTGGGCTCATGTGCATGTATACCCAAAACTCTGACAGGATTGAAACATGGAAGACAAGGGATTGCAGCATGACCACACCTTGTGGAGGGTGCTTTCTCCCTCTCCCCCTTTTATGTTTTTCTCTGGCAAATTAAAAAATATATTTACATCTATAGCTATATCTATATCTATGGCAGAGGTGATGTTGTGTGGCTTGTGGCTTCTGCTCACCCTCTGGGAACTCTGACTGCCACTCTATGGGAGTCTGATAGAGGAGAACTGAGAAACTCCCGCCAACAGCCAGCACCGACTGCCAGACTTGAGAGCGAGGCCATCTTGGGCCCTCTAGTCCAATTGACCTTTTAGCTGAATTCAGAAACAAGAGCAAATCCAAGCAAGACCAGCAGAGAAACTTCTTGGCCCTTCCTCAGAATTCAGAGAACAAATAAATTGCTCTCTTGAGCTGCTACATTTTTATGTAGTTTGTTATACAGTAATATGCAGGTACTTCAGAAACTTTGTGGAAAATAGAATAAAGTATGTTTAGTGCCACAAATTTAGAAATCCAAGCATATTTTTTCCCTTTATACTGCACATTTCCATGAACTCTTTGAAGTCCTCACAGATTTAATTAAAATACAAGGAAAGCTACACAAAAAAGTAGTGATCCGTAGCTCTCCAACTGAAAGTTGATTTTGTCCATGACATTCTTTCCTCTGTCATCTCCATTCTTCTATTGAACCTATTATTGCATTTTTCAATGCCAATATTTCCATGTGGCTCTTCCATATCATCTATTTCTTTGCTGAGAGTCTCTTTTTCTATTGGTTTCAGCCGTGCTCATTATGGCTGCTTAGAACTTTTTTGTAAAAGTTGTTATTTAATCTGTGTCATTACAGTGTTAGACTATCTTTTCCATGGGAATTGAGATTTTTCATGTGCCAAGGAATTTTGTCTTGTAGCCTGTGCATTTTGAATATTATATCAGAGAGTTCGGGTTGTATTTAAATCCTATGGAGAATGGTGCTATTTTATTTTAGGAGGCTGCTGGTTCCATCTCACAGTTGATTTTCTGAGGCTATGCTTCCTATGTCAATCCAGCTTTTAAAACTTTGACAGTACTATTTGGCTGTGTCCTGTGGGTGTCACCCAGTGATCAGTCTGACACTGGGGTGGAGTTCTCCAAGTTTTGGTATGCTAATTAGTATCAGATTCATGTGTACTACACAGCCTGGGGGAAACCTAGGAAATTTATAAGGAAACTGAATGAGTGGCTTTTTGAAGCTCCTTCCTCTCTGTGTTCACCCTGATACTTTATGGTTCCCTGGGACCGTTTTTAAGTCTCTTGCCAAAAACTTTCTCTCCCAGGAACCAGCAGTTAGCGTAATGGCTATGTCGCTGGACTCCCACGTAGTCGACCGCGGTTCGTGTCCCAGACCCAGTGGCTTAAAACTCACGCCAGCCGCGTGTGCATATGTGCCCAAGATCCCGAGAGGAGAATGGAGGAGAAGGGATTGTGACGTGACCATCCCCCCTGGGGTGTGATTTTTCGCTTTCTATCTCTCTGTCTCTCTCTGTCTGGCGAGCGCACGCGCCCCATAGAGAAAAACCTCTCAAAAAACAAACAAACAAACAAACACCAACTTTCTCTCCCATGTGCCTCCAAGGTATTGCCCACCTCTTGGCCAAGCAGAGAGGACATAGAAGCAAAAGAAGCACTGGACACTGTCCCGAGCTTTTAGGAATGACAGTACCACTGACTGGAGAGGAAGGCCTCCCTCCCTCATTGTTTTGGCTTCTATGGGCCATATACAATTACTGGGGACTGGAATGTGGATGAAGGGAGGACAGAGAAAGAAAAGAGAGAATGAAAGGGAAGAGGGGAGAGGGGAACGAAAGAAAAAGGAGAGAGGAAAAAGAGGAGTCCCATGTCTGTGCACTAGGAATCTCTGTTATGCTTCTAGAGCCAGAACCGAGGGCATCTCCAGGAGCTGTCCACACCGTGGTGCCGATTTCTGGTGTGTGGCATTCAGTCCAGGCCCAGAGACACTTCCTACAAGCTAGATCTCATGCTCTGGTGGATGAGGGTTACAAGTAAGGGAAAAATGAAAGACTAGAAATGGCTGTGTTTGGCTAAAAGGTCTCATATGTTGTATGTCTTGAGGTCCCCAGGGAATCTTGCTTTGCCAGTAGGACATGACTGGTTGGCAGTTTTGAAGGAAACATTCCTAATGAAGAGGATCTGATTATGACAGATGGGCAGGTTGAGGATGCAGTGCAAAAACTTGTTTTTTTATTCTGTCACTTTATCAAATATTCAAGTTAGTAAATAACCAATCTTGTTGATCTAAAGTAGGTTATTTTTCTGATTGAAAAAAAAATTGGGGGACCAGCAGTTGGCATAATGTCTATGTCACTGGCCTCCCATGTAGTCAACCATGGGTCGAGTCCTGGACCTGGTGGCTTAAACTCATGCCAGGCGCATGTGTGCGCATGCCCAAGATCCCGAGAGGAGAATGGGGGAGAAGGGATTGCGGCATGGCCAGGCCCCCTGGGGAGGTGCTTTCTCTTTTCTGTCTCTCCGTCTCTTTACTGTCTCTCTGTCTCTCTCATTCTGGTGAGTACACATGCCCTATAGCAAAAACCTCTCCAAAAAAAATTGGGGTCAGCAGGTGGCATGGTTAGAGGCACTGGACGCTCACATGGTCAGTTGTGGTTCAAGTCCTGGACCTGGTGGCTTGCTTTCTCACTTTCCCTCTCTCCGTCTGATCAAACTGGAAAATACTACTACTACTACTCCTAAATAAAGTTAAATAAAATAATTCTTAAAAAAAGAACCCTAAATTGTCAATATCTTCTTCATGGTTTGAAGATGTTTCCTGGAGGTAATAGTTTTATCTAGGTGAATTTCTCTCCCTTTATAGGGACTTAGTTTTAATCTACAATTTTCTACTATCTATTTTATATATTATCCATAATCTCTTTTGTTTTTTTTTTTTTTGGAGAGGTTTTTGCTATAGGGCATGTGCGCTCCCCAGACAGACAGAGACGGAGAGACAGAAAGCGAGAAATCACCCCTCAGGGGGAATGGCCATGCTGCAATCCCTTCTCCATTCTCCTCTCGGGATCTTGGGCACTCACGCACACGCGCCCAGTGTGAGCTTAAGCCACCGGGTCCGACACGCGAACCGTGGTCGACTACATGGGAGTCCAGCGACATAGCCATTATGCTAACTGCTGGTCCCCATAATCTCTTTTTAATTATAGTTACAACTTCTAAAGACCAGTCCTTGAATTACTAATTGTGCTAATGATTTCCATTATACGAATCTTTCACAGGTTTATGTACATGGGTTATGTCACTTAGAAATTTCATTTATGTGTCTTTTCTTCTATAAAATGAAGATATTAGAGCATGTCATCTTTATTTACATGGGTTATATCACTTAGCCATTTCATTTGTGTGTCTTTTCATCTATAATAATGATGATATTAGACCATGTCATTTTTAAGATCTCTCCCAGCTCTAACTTTATTTGATTTTATGAAATACCCTTTTCCTGCCTGTTTGAAATGGGTTTATCTGCCAATAAAAGAAAATAGGCATCCATCTGTTAGGGTTTATGAAGGTGATAATTAGTCACGTGGTTGATAATTAATTATATCCCTTTCCCCTTTTGAGTTCTGAACCAATTTAGAAATAGACACAAATATCAGGTACAAATCACAATATCAGCTTTGTTATTGGTGTTGCTATTTGGAAAATGGAGCATAGACCTTTGACTGAATAAAGTGCCTATTCCTTCTTTCTCCAAACAGAACTCACTTGTGTATAGAACAGCTGGTTTCCCCGACAAGTCCAGTGACTGCCCCTCAAGCTTCCCATGTAGGGGGTTCAAGAAGTCATGCTTGGATAGGGGTGGCAGGCGGGCACCTTCCAAGACCCTGAGCTACACATGCTCAGTGTCATCAGTCAAATGAGTCATTCCTTCTGTGGGGAGAGAAAAGGAAGGGTAAATAACTACTCTAATACTCTTCCAATACTGCCCTCTCCTGGGAGTATAGTTTATTCCTTCTCTCTGAAAACCAAAGGAGCAAACTATCCCTATTCCCATGTTTGAAGAATCTTATCAGTTCTAGACAAACCAATATCAATCACAAATCCAAAATCTTTTTAGTCCTTTTTTATTTGCTTTCTTCTTACTGAAGCTCTTTCTAGAATAAGCCCTGTGAATTTGTAGAGGATACTACCTCTCCACTAAACCTTTACATTCTTCGAAGTTGGTTATCTAAAAGGACATGAGTTTAGAATGACCAATACCAGCGGCTATTACTTGCTGATGAACTAACTACAGGCAAGCAGTAAGCTTTAGGCTTCCCACCCACTATTTCCTTTAATCTTCATTACAACTTTGTGAGATAAATACAAGTATGATTGCTTTTTAGGAGATAACAGAAGTAAGCTAAAAGAGTAGGTAACTTTCATGCTTTTATATGACTAGAAAAGAAAAATGCAGGGCCAGCCCTACAGATTAGCAGTTGAGGGAGTCAGATCCCACACGACCAATGGCAGTTCAAATCCTGGTCTCAGAAGCTTGGAAAGCACGCTGAGTGCATGTGCAGTCATGCCCCCAATCCTGACAGGATGGAGAAATAGAAAGGAATTGTGGCTTGACCATACCCCATTGGGCATACTTTCTCCCTCTCTCTGTCTCTGTCTCTCTCTGGTGAACATAAACACCGTCTGGCAAATGAAGAAAAAGAAAGAAAGAAAGAGAAAAGGGGAAAGGGAAAGGAAGGAAAGGAAAAGATCAGGATTAAACCCACTTAGTCTTACTTTAGAGGCACACATATACCCCCTGAAAAGTATTGCCCATGGGAAGGTGGAAAGGAACTGGGGTGTGACTAGAGCCCACTGGGGATACTTTCTCCCTCTCTCTGTCTGTCTTTCTCTGGTGAACACAAAAACTCTCTGGTAATTAAAAAGAAAGAAAAGAAGGAAAGGAAAAGACCAAGGTAAGACCCAATTATTTTTACTTTAGAGGCTATACATATAACCCTTGAAAACTATAGCCCATGAGAAGGTTAACTGAAATTGCTTTGTGAGACTTTTGTTGCTCTAGGCCTAAGGTGGGGATGAAAACATCTTGGTTACTTAAACATCTTCATTAATGTATGAGGTAGCATTGTACAATGGTTATGGTCATTCTTTCTAGAGTCAGAGAGCTGAGTTGAAACTCCAGCTTGGCCACTTATCATGTTCTTGCCATAGACCTTTATCTTGTTTCTTTTGCAATTTTGGGCAGGTTGTCCTCCATCTTTGGGTTTTGGTTTCCTTACCTGTAAGAGGAGGACAATAGTAAGAATAGCAGCTATTTCCTAGAATCTTTGCAAGCTCAGGATGATACCATGCATATGAAGGACTCAGTACATTTTAGCAAGTATTATTATTACTGGTGGTCTTGAGGAATGGTGCCACAATTTCTGCCTTGACTATATTTTAAATCTTTCAAATCTTGATTTTTCCATTCTGCCTCCTCCATGCAATTTTAATGAAAATCCTTTCTTGGCCAGAGCACTGCTGGCTGAGAACTCCATTTGGAACCCATCCAGGAAACTGACCCCGCTGGAACCCACCCCAACTCCCCTCCTTGGAGTTTCTGCTAATTGCCATCTGGCTATTTTTAGTTTCCTCAAGTGCACGCTGGGCATAAGCAGGGAAAGTCCATCCTGCTGAGGGTGTGGGGCTGTGTGAGCTGTGGGGTTTTAATTTGGAAATGTTTTGACACTTCATTTGTCAGGGCACCAGTTGCTTGTGAGAGTAAGCAGGAGCTGAGAGCTTATTATTTTTTAAAATCAGCGCTTTCGCAGAGGAGAGAATCCCCAGTTGCAACAGCTGCTTAGTGCCTCCAAATGTGAGGTTGGCTTAGGCAGAAGGGATTTAGGGATTTGAAGGCTTAAAAGAAAACATAAATAACAACAAACATGCAAAGCAACCTGTTCAGACTGCTAGTTGATATTCAGATTTGCAGAACCTGAGCTTTGGCTCTGTTCATGTGAGTTTTCTTTGGTGTGAGCTTATCATCAGTTGGTGAAAGGGCCTTGAGTTCATTTCTAATCCTGATCTGAAAGTCTCCTTCACCTGGCACACTAATAAGGTCTGAAGGTAATCATTGACGGGAATAAAGGCTGCTGTATATGCTGCATAGTCCTGTCTGTAAGCTTCCTTCCACTTATTCTAATCCTCCACTTTGCACCCTGAGCATCTTTGTTAACCCAGAGGCAGCAGATCCTTGTCCAGAGCTTTGTGTGGAAACAGGAAGAGAAAATGACTCATGATTCCTGCTAGGTGCTTTGCATATCCTATCTCATTTAATCCCTATACATTTGTCAGGCTTTTTAGAAGTCAGCATCAGAAACCAACTCTGTTAATAAAAAAAAAAAAAAAAAAAAAAAGAAGCATACAGGAACATCACAGAAATAGGCTTGGAAGCTACATAACTAGAATAATTTCTGAAGTATGCTGCAGGATTCATCTCAGGAAGACAGCAGTTCAGCCAGACGCAGGCACAGCAATGTGTACAGACTTCACCCAACATGAATCTTGGGTGTTGTCTGTCCTTAGAATCCCACCTTGGAGGCCCTGGATTCTGAAGGTAGCTGTGGCTTCACTAGAGTGAATTCTGTGTAGCTCTTGCACCTTCAAACCATAAGTTTTCCATGCTTTAGCTATAAAGATACTGAAAAGAGCATCCGGCACCTTCACTTCCCTAGCAGAGGCTGGTGCTGCTTCATAAGGCGAGGCAGCCCCCAAACTTAAGAACGGAACCCAAATGCTGAGAGACACAAGAAGTGGCAAATGTTCATGACATTATAGAGCAAACAAATGCAAATATATATATATATATATATACACACACACACACACACACACACACACACACACACACACATACATATTTATTGGAGATGTTTTCGCTATAGGGCACGTGTGTTTGCCAGAGAGACAGAAAGCAAGAAATCACCCCCGGGGGATGGCCACGCCACAGTCCCTTCTCCTCCATTCTCCTGTCTGGATCTTGGGCACGCACGCACATGCGCTAGGCGTAAGTTTAAGCCACCGAGTCTGGGACTCAAACCACGGTCCACTACATGAGAGTCCAGCGACGTAGCCATTACTCCAACTGCTGGTCCTGTAAAACATATTTTTTAAGCTGATAGTATAGATAAAGGGATCAGAGCTATAAAAATTTAACTAGCTTTAGGGTACATCTCTACTAAGTGGTAAAGTTATGTGCAAACAGATCTGTCTTTATCCAAAGCTTATATTACAACATGATTTGGGGAAGGACAAAAAGCCATTTTTTAAATATTGATAAACAGATATTTATCAATGTGAATTTTGGCATGCATATGGGGAGAAGGATGTGATAGAGAAAAACAGTTTCTCGTTTGTGTGTATGTGTGCACATGTGTATGTATTTCTTTTTCATGGCTTAGGCTTCAAAGGCTGATTTAGGTTTCTAGGGCTGCCATAACAAATACGATGAACTGAGTAGATTAGTACAACAGAAATTTATTGCAGTCGAAGTACGAAGTCAAGGTACCATCAGGGCAATGCTCCCCTCAAGGCACTAGGAGAGGACCCTTCCCTTCCCTTCCTAACTTCTGGAAAGCCTTGGGGTTCTTTTCCTGTAAGTATTGCTCTAGTCTCTGCTCTCGTTGCTACATGGTGTCTCTCAGTGTGTATCAGTGTCTCTATGTAAATTTCTCTCTTCTCTTCACGACACCAGTCAGATTAAATTACAAGGGTACCTTAATCAGTGTGATCTTATCTGGGCTTGATTGCATATGAAATTATCTTATTTGCAAATAAGATCGCATTCATAGGTTCTGGAGAGACATGATGTTTTCAGAGATGGACACTATTCAGTCTAGTATAGAGGACAGGTTCAAGTTAAATTATTTATCCCAGTAAGTCATCGGGTTTTAATTCTTTGTAATAGCGATGAAGAAAAAGGGGTTTAAAAAAAATGGGCCTAAGTTTTAATTGGTCTCTTTGGTCATTTAAGCCCAATTTCCCAATGGTGAGTGTGAGTAGATGGTGTATCTGCTTCAGAGACCTGCACTTGAATAGAATCTGTTCCTGAAAGGTTGCTGGAGAAAGATGCTAGTCAGCCAAAGAAAATACTTTCATTGGTGTGAAAGCAAAATGTAATTATTTCTTCTTCTTCTTCCTTTTTGTTTTAAAGAGAGATTTTCACTATAGTGTGTGTATGCTCGCTGGGGAGACAGAAACAGAAAGCGAGAAATCACTCCCTGGGCTGTGCCACAATCCTTTCTCCTCCATTCTCCTCTTGGGATTTTGGGCACACACGCACACATGCCTAGTATGAATTTAAGCCACTAGATCTGGGTTGGCAGGAGCTAACACTGCCAAACATTACCAGTTTCTGTTGTGAAGAGAAGAGAGAATACCAAATCACACTCCTAGTTCTTAAATCTTCCACCTGAAATTGGCCTGCGTTACTGCTGGCTACAACATGGGTCGCTCCTAATATCAAAAAGTCAGGAGAATGTGCTCATAAAGAGAATCAGAAATATTTGGTAAATGACTATCACACCAGACATCACTTTTGCAAACTTATTAATGTAGGGTGAGATTATTAAAGAGAAATTCTCAGTATACCAGGTGTGTGTGGGAGGTGGTTAGGAAAGAAAGGGATTTGAAGGATAAATATTCCACTTACATGGTTTTATTGGGATTAACTTCTGCCTGGTGCATACAAGGCATGTTAGAAAATTCCTACCTAGGAGAGACCAGCAGATAGCGTAATGGCTATGTCGCTGGACTCCCATGTAGTCAACTGCTGTTTGAGTCCTGGAACCAGTGGCTTAAACTCATGCCTGATGCATGTGTATGCGTACCCAAGACCCTGAGAGGAGAATGGAGGAGAAGTGATTGTGGTGTGGTCATCTCCCCGTGGGGGGGAGGTGTGATTTCTTGCTTTCTCTCTCTCTGTCTCTCTCTGTCTTTCTGGTGAATACATAGCAAAAACTTCTAAAAAAAAAAAAAAAAAAAAACTTCTAAAAAAAAAAAAAAAAAGAAAGAAAAAGAAACTTCCTACCCAGGATTGAGTTTCCAAACCATCATTCTATCTCTGAGACCATGCCATGAAGGGCTAATTTAGGTCTACGAGTGACCTACTGAAAGCCCATACCAAAGACTCTATATGACAGTAACTTGTAAAGTAGATGACTTTTAAAAAAATATGTGCTTTCTAGGATTAGAATGTAAGTAGATAGAAAGGATAAGGTCAGGAAAAAGAAGTTAAATTAGATAAAGCAATCAATTAATAAGCTCTTCAAAGTATTGTGCTAGGGACCAGCAGCTAGCGTAATGGCTATGTCGCTGGACTCCCATGTTGTCGACCATGGTTCAAGTCCCGGACCCAGTGGCTTAAACTCCCACCGGGTGCCCAAAATCCCGCGAGGAGAATGGATGGGAAGGGATTACAGTGTGGCCATCCACCCTGGGGAGGGATTTTTCACTTTCCCTCTCTCTGTCTCTCTCTGGCGAGTACACATACCCCATGGCAAAAATCTTAAAAAAAAGAAAAAAAAAAAAAAAAAAAAAAAAAAAAAAGTATTGTGCTAGCACTGATCCAGAACTGAGCACTGGTGACTTTGGAGGTTTTACCTAAATCCTCTTTACATTTAATTACTAAGTTTGATATATTGGCACACTTGCTCAGTTTCAAAGTGTAGCTTAGGTTTAGCATTGAGAAGTTGCAGCAACCCAGAAAGGACAGACTCACAGACAAATGTCAATGAACATGTTGTTTTTCCTATAACTATCACCGATGTCTTAACCTAGGTTACCTAAATCACAGACGTTGGGACAGAGACTTCTGTGCTGGCACTTTGTGAGGGAATGGAACCTCAGGAAAGCAGAGGTAGAAGTCGGCGGAGGCAGGGATGAATGGAGAGCAAGTACGAGGAATACATCCCTGATCTGGCCACAGCGTACGGAAAACTGATTGCTTGGTCAGCCCCATGGCCTGGTGGTTAAGGGAGCCAGGTCCCATGGGGCTGACTATGGTTCGAGTTCCAGCTCTGGTGGCTTGAAAAACATGCTGAGCATGTGTGTGCGTGCCCAGAGTCACAACAGGATGGAGAAATGGAGAAGGGATGATGGTGTGACCACACCCTATCGGGAGGGGCTTTCTCCTTTTTTTTTTTCTCTGTCACTCTTCAGTGAGTGCACATGTCCTCGGGCAGTTAAAAAAGAAATGACTGTTGGTTTCAGAGGACATCTTCAAAGGAATTGTATGAAGCAACCCCATCCTCAGTTCATCCAAGGACAGAAAGGAGAACAGTTTATTCCCATCTCCCATTGGTCAGGGGATGCCCCCGATAGGTATCAACTCTTTGGCTCTTTGAGAGTGCATATGCGTGAGTGTCATGTAGGTTCTATCATGCTTCCACTTCTCTCGGCCCCACAGAGAATTCTTAGTTCTTATTCTTACTGTATTTTCCTGAAGTATTACAATAGTTTTCCGACTAAACTACTTTTCATGCTTGTACTAATTAAGCTATATTTGACTTTAAGTAGGATAAAATCTCTACTCATACTGGCTAAAACAGTCAAAGGTAGTGTGACACCATGGTGTTTTATCCAATTATTCTAAGTATCACATCCAAATTTAACCATATCTAGGAAATAGGTATTTTTTTCTGTGTCTCTTTAAAAGAGAGGAAACTTTTCCCAACACCCTGTCATAGCAGACTTCCTTTCAGATCTTATTAACAAACTCACTTCACACATTCAAACCTAAACTCATTATTGCCAGGACGAAAGAGACCACCCAGGACTCCTCTAGACCAATCTGAATCCCTCTTTCGGATTGGTTAATCACATGAAGGAAGGTAAAGAGTAGAAGTTCTGGGGGTGGCAGGTGGCGTGGTGGTTAAGTGCTCTGGACTCCCACATGGCCGACTCCAGGTTGAGTCCAGGACCTGGCAGCTTGCTTTCTCACTCTCTCTCTCTCTCTCTCCCTCTTTGGTCGAATTAAATAAATAAATAAATAAAGTTAAATAGAGAAATAATTCTTTTTTTTTTTTTTGAGAGGGTTTTGTCATAGGGACGTGAGCTCACCAAACAGACAGAGAGAGACAGAGGGATAGAAAGCGAGAAATCACCCCCCAGGGGGGATGGCCATGCTGTGATCCCTTCTCCTCCATTCTCCTCTCAGGAGGATGTTGGGCACGCACGCACACAGGTCCGGCATGAGTTTTAAGCCCCCGGGTCCAGGACTCGAACCACAGTCAGCTATGTGGGAGTCCAGCGACATAGCCGTTACGCTAACTGCTGGTCCCAAGAAATAATTCTTAAAAAAAGAAAGAAAGAAAGAAAGGAAGAAAGAAAGAAAGAGTAGAAGTTCTGCCTGGAAGGAGGAAGGAAGAGGGGAACAATGTTATTGAGGAACCACCAGTGACTGACACTCTGATCTTATGGCCCTCCAGTCTATGCTACATGCATCATGTTGCTGAACTGCAACTAGGAAATAATTCTTCTGTTTAAAATTGTTTGCTAGGGGCCAGCAGGTGGCAGAGTGGTTGAGGTATTGAACTTCCACATAACCAACACGGTTCGAGTCCCAGACCTGGTAGCTTGCTTTCTCACTTTCCCTCTCTGTCTCTCTTTCTGTCTCTCTCTGGTGAGCACATGTGAAAAAGTAATGATAATAATAAATAAAATAAATGTCTAAAATAAACAAATAAAATTGTTTGATGATCATTCCTTGCTTAAGGATCAAGGCAGGTCTTGCACACAAGACTATATATGTCTATATGCAAGCCCCCACCAGTTTCTTGGACTTTTGCCCTGGCCCTGTTTATGTCTCAACAATGCCCCACCTCTATATCCAGCAATTTACTGTCTCCCAAAGGCTCTATCATTCATAGTTACATGCCTTTGTTCACACTTTCTGAAGCTCTTGTCATTCCCTCAATTCAAGTAGCACAACATTGACTCACTTTTCAATTTGTACTACCCAGGTCACCTCAATAAATCTCTCCAGACCCCTATGCAGAGTAGAGTAGTCTTATTTCACATCACACTGTGCTCTTCATGTAATGCTATCATCATATTCTTTTTTCTTACATGCTCTTATATTCCTCTTTCTCCTGCTAGACACTGGGCTGTCTTCACCTTTGCATTCCCAGTGCCTTACAGAGACCTGGTAGCTTGCTTTCTCACTTTCCCTCTCTGTCTCTCTTTCTGTCTCTCTCTGGTGAGCACATGTGAAAAAGTAATGATAATAATAAATAAAATAAATGTCTAAAATAAACAAATAAAATTGTTTGATGATCATTCCTTGCTTAAGGATCAAGGCAGGTCTTGCACACAAGACTATATATGTCTATATGCAAGCCCCCACCAGTTTCTTGGACTTTTGCCCTGGCCCTGTTTATGTCTCAACAATGCCCCACCTCTATATCCAGCAATTTACTGTCTCCCAAAGGCTCTATCATTCATAGTTACATGCCTTTGTTCACACTTTCTGAAGCTCTTGTCATTCCCTCAATTCAAGTAGCACAACATTGACTCACTTTTCAATTTGTACTACCCAGGTCACCTCAATAAATCTCTCCAGACCCCTATGCAGAGTAGAGTAGTCTTATTTCACATCACACTGTGCTCTTCATGTAATGCTATCATCATATTCTTTTTTCTTACATGCTCTTATATTCCTCTTTCTCCTGCTAGACACTGGGCTGTCTTCACCTTTGCATTCCCAGTGCCTTACAGTGCTCGGCACAGTGGGTACTATGGGGCACTTAAAAGACATCTGATGAATGAATGGGAGTGCTTGAGGACTTAGAGCTTGGTGATCTAGTCCAACTCTCTTAGGGCATGGAGCAGGGGTTAATTGTGAAGAGAGAAACTAAGAGTGATCAGCATACTTTGTATATTCCCCAGTCAGAGAAGAAAATAGTTGCAGAAATGGTAAGGGAGTGGTTAAAGGTCAGCGATGAGCTTACCTCTTTTCTGCCAGTAAACCAGGCAGAATGAAACACAGGTGCTCGTAAGCGTTAATTCTGCATTATTTAAACACACATAACCCTCTGGGGAGAGCAAGTTTCATTGCACAGCAGATGTAGAATTCTGTCTTATGGGGAGCTATGACTGCAGAGTACTTCTGTAATGAAAGTGCTAATTATCTGAACAAGGTTCAAGTCCATGCCGCACAGGCTATAAAATGGTCACTTTCTTGGCCTGGAGAGGCTTTGAAATTTTTCTTCTCAGACAAAAGCCAGAGTAACAGATGTGACGGAGAACAAAAGGCTGTGCAGTTTCCTCGTTCTGTTATTGCCTGGAAATTGTCAGCCACACTGTCAGTCCATAGTTGGGACATTGGAAGAATCCGGTGCAGTCTGTGGAGGTAGGCAGCCCATGGCAGCTAACGAAGATAAAGTACATGACTCTGTCAGGAACAGGGAGCATATATAATTTGGGGCTGACTAGTGGAGGTGACTACGAAGCAGAAAAGAAATGACAGCTGGAAGGAATGAGGGACGTGGAAGTGCACACGTAGGTAGAGCTCAGAGTTTAGACATGCCAGGCACACAACAATGGCAATTGGGGTAATGTAAATTCAGAGCAGCCATTGATAGGTTCAAACAAATACAGATTAAATAAATAATAGCCAGCATCCCTTGAGAAACTGGGATAGTCGGGACCTCAATAATTGAAGACGGTTATGAACAGCTGAAGGGGAAAAAAAAAAAAACAGGCTAAATGTGGTTAATAGAATGATAATAGGAATAATAAAAAGAGGACCTTGGGGCTAGCAGATGGCATGACAGTTATATTGCTGGACTCCTACATGGCCAACCACAATTTGAGTCCCAAACCTGGTGATTTGAAAATCATGCTGGGCATCTGTGCATGCATGCCCAAAATTCCAGGAGGAGAATGAAGAAGAGATGGTAACATGGCCATCCCCCCTGCAGGGTGATTTCTCACTTTCCCTCTCACTGTCTCTGCCTTTCTCTCTCTCTCTCTCCAGTGAGTACTCGCACTTTAAGGCAAAAACGAAAACAAAAACAAAAACTGAAAGAACCTAGGGGTCAGCACTTGGTGTGAGGCTTAAGGCAGCTGGATCCCACATGGCTGACTGTGTGGTTTAGTTCTGGACCCAGTGGCTTGGGGGAAACAAAACAAAACAAATAGGATAGGACTGGGTCATTTTAAAATTCATCTCTACCTTTTGTTAAGTGCATGCCTCTAGCTTCCTCCGACTCTCAGACTCTTTATCTATAATAGGGAGAAAAAAATAGTACCCACCTTAGAGATTTATCATTGCCAGTCAGTAAAGTACTAGAGGGTATGTATACAAAGAGTAGGTATTTACCTTTACTCTTTTATTCAGGATTGCTTCACTTCATACTTCATAATGACAGATATTTCTTGTTAATTTTAACCTAGGAAATCCATATAAATAGCTTTGAACCTATCTGGAGCAATATTAGCTTTGTCCAAACATTGTGCAGGATTTTTTTTTTTAACCTCAAGAACAAGTAATTAAAAATCATCTGTATAGATGAAAGGGTGCCCATATTGTTCTAAAAACTCTGTTTGCCAATAAATTCCCAGAATACTTGGGCCAATTATTGGCTTCTGGTCCTTCTGTACGATTTTCTGGTAGGGCTCATGCAAGCCCCAAATCAGCCATGCATACAGTTACTGCCTGTGTATCCAGTGAACAGGGAGGATGAATTCAGTCTCCAGAGAAACACTGTGCCCAAGAGCTAAGTGGATTATCATGTAATGGTAAGATGGCAAGGTCAAAAGAAAGTCATCCTTTAAAGGATTCTTAAAATCACTGGGTTTGAGAACACTCATTATGTGGGTACAAGGTGACTTCTTGGGGAGGAAACAAGATTTGCATCATATTTTTTGGACCATGAATCTGTTCCTGATGCAGGGATTTTTTTTTTTTAACCTCAAGAACAAGTAATTAAAAATCATCTGTATAGATGAAAGGGTGCCCATATTGTTCTAAAAACTCTGTTTGCCAATAAATTCCCAGAATACTTGGGCCAATTATTGGCTTCTGGTCCTTCTGTACGATTTTCTGGTAGGGCTCATGCAAGCCCCAAATCAGCCATGCATACAGTTACTGCCTGTGTATCCAGTGAACAGGGAGGATGAATTCAGTCTCCAGAGAAACACTGTGCCCAAGAGCTAAGTGGATTATAATGTAATGGTAAGATGGCAAGGTCAAAAGAAAGTCATCCTTTAAAGGATTCTTAAAATCACTGGGTTTGAGAACACTCATTATGTGGGTACAAGGTGACTTCTTGGGGAGGAAACAAGATTTGCATCATATTTTTTGGACCATGAATCTGTTCCTGATTTGTGGGAGTGAGATCCGTTTTCATTTATTTAGCTCATTTCATAGATTTAGCGAGTGTCTCTACTATGGGCCAAACCCTTTGCTATGTGTCAAAGATTCAAAAGGGAGTGAGAAACAGATGGGGTCCCACCTCTAATGAAGATTACTATCCAGGGGAGAGAGCAGACATTAATCAGATAATCACTCATTGCATAAAAAACTAACTGTGATGAGTGTTGTGGGAAGAGTAAAAGGAGGTGGAGACAAGACAGTATACAACAGGAGGACTTAGTGGTCCAAAGGACGAATTGGTGGATCAGTCAGCATCCCTGGTGGAGAGAGACGGCACATACATCAGGGTATTGTAGGAAAGGTAAATAACAGGACTGTTTACATAGGTGTGGACAGAGTCAAGGGAACGAACAAGGGCTGAGGGAGCACCTGGGCACTGGTTAGAGTCGGGGACCTGTCACCACCTGTAGACCTAAAGGTGGTTACTGGAAATTTGAGAGAGTAGCCCTAGCCGGAAGCCCAATAAGAGCTGTGACTTTTGCTAGGAGCAACACACCTAATTAGTGGAGACCTAGGAAAAAGGAAACCAGAAGAATAAATCCTCTGATCACACTGTCCTCACTCCCTCTGACTTCCTATTGTGTTTCTCTCAATTGATCTCAGTTAGAGTTCAAAGGCAAGGGAAACCTATTGGTGCAGTTCCCATAGGTCAGGCTTCTGACAAAGAGCTGACCAGAAAAGAACAGAAGGTTGATCTCGAGGAATAAATAGAAAATACCCAGCCCAACAGGCATTGAGCAAGTTTAATAAAATGACAATAAATTGATAACATACAGTATGTGTGGTAGGGAGCCACCCACGCAAAGGGAGCTGCATGTACTAAGATCCTGTGGCAGAAAGGAACATGGGACCTTCCAAAAAGGCTTGCATCAAGATAGAGATATTTGACAGATGGCTAACTAGAACAGTTATTACAAGAATGGTTACCATACTCAGATCATAGTCAAGAAGAAAGTCAAGATCATGAAGGAAGAGAGTAAAGAGTCAGGTCTGTGAGATAAATTAGAGGCCAAGAAATAAGAAATAGGCCAGAATGCAGAAGACAAGGAAGAGTGAGGGAAATAGTTGAGAGTATAAATAATGAATAAGACAAGGGCATCCTAAGTCCATCCTTCTTGGGTACTAGCTTGTGATGCAGATGTACTCTAAGAGTCCAAATGGTTGAGAAAAGCCATAGGCCTTTTCCAGAAATATTTCAAAGTGATGCTGAAATGGGGAGGCTGCCATTTTGGGCCATCTCATTTAGTCACATAGCCAATAAATGTTTATAAATTGCTTTTATGTCTTTCATTGTGTTAGCTAGGCACTGAGATAAATTATGTAATTCTAGTCTTTTGGAAGCTCATAGGCTAACTGGGAAAATTAATATGGAAAGAAGTACATGAAATTTCCTGTGATAAGTGCTATTAGAGAGTGACATATAATGTATCAGAAAGCCCAGCCTAGACTAACTGGGAAGTCAGGAAATGCATATATAAGATGTGAGAGCTGAGACAGGTCTTGAAGGAAGAGTTTCCCAAGTAGAAAAATTAAAGAAGGGAGTCTCACCCAATGGAAATGAACTAGTAAGCAGATACCTACTGGTACAACCCAACGATCCCTGGGCCAGTCAGTGGTATGGTGGATGTGGTGACTAGGCCCTACATGGCTGGCTATATGGTTTGAGTCTTGGACCCTGCAGCTTGAGAGATATCTCAGTGCATGCAGATGCATGCCCCAAATCCCAAAAGGAGAAATGGAGGATAAGGAATTGTGCTGTGGCCATTCCCCATAGGTGGGTGCTTTCTCACTTTCTCTCTCTCTCTCTTTTTTCCTCTCCCCACCTCTACCAATGATCACATGCACCCTCTAGTTGATTATCAACGAATCAATCAATCCCCAAGTCTTAGTGGTTTACCATAATTTATTTCTGGCTCATGTCATGTTCAGTGTGTTCTGAGTGGCCTTTCCCAAAGTGGTGTTCTGGAGATTCCTAGCAATTCAGGTACTTTTCATCCTCAACAGGTGATCTCCATTATCACTGCATAAGTATCAAAGAGTGGGGGCCAGACAGTCATTGTGGTTAAGGCAATTGGATCCCACATGACCTACTGTGTGGTTCAAGTCCCAGACCCAGCGACTTGAAAAACTCACTGGGCACATGTGCATCTGTGCCCCAATTTCCAAAAAGAGAATGAAGAAGAAGGGATTGAAGTATGGCCACCTTCCATGGGTTAGGGTGATTTCTCTCTCTCTCCCTCCCCACCCCACCCCCATCTGTCTCTGGCATGTGCATCCACCCAATGGCAAAAACTTTTAATAAGAAAAAAAATTGAAGCATGTAAGGAAGGTATGCTGACCCTTACCCTGCCTTGGCCCAGAAGTGTCATTTATTAGTCCCTTTCACATCCCATTGGCTATAACTAGTCACATGAGCACAAGTAGCTGCAGAGTTGTAGGAAAATGTTGTCTTGGCTAAGCAGCTGCTTCCCAACAACTGTACTTTGAAAGAGCATGAGCACGTGATAGATTGAAGGAGCACAGAATCTGGGAAAAGGACAGAATTCCTGAGCCTAGAAGGGAGAGGAATTTAGCAGAGGCCAGAATGGCCAATCATTGCTGGACTGCTTAGGACTGAGGACAATATACCAAAGAGACCATCTCCTTTTGCAGTAGAGTGAAGCCATCACAGGTGTGATATGGTCCTATGTGCACCTAGTCACAGTCACCTTTTCTCTCGTCTTTTGCTACATGGAAAGGGGACTTATGGCACAGAAATATAAATATTTGTATTCTCCTACAGGTCCTGCCAGTAACCAGCTGTGCTACCTTGGATCAGCTACTTAGTATCTCCAAGCCTCAGTTTCCTTATGAATGTAATAAGCACAAAACTATGAACCATTTACCTTAGGGAGGCATGGAGATCAAATAGATAATGTCAGAGGATCATCCTTTAAAAACTATAAATTATTCTACAGGTACAAGAGGATTTTATTACTCTCTTTTCCTCTGTGGGGGGAGATATTTTTTTCCCCAGGGCCTCAAACTATAACTTAATATCTGCCAAGTTCCTCAAATATACTTAGTTCACTGATGATCTACCAATGTAGAATAAAAAGTAGCTCAATATAATCTTCTACAAGGACAGATTGTGTATATATATGTATATATATGTATGTATATATACACACACACACTCACATACATGTACATATACAATCAGAAGCAGCTTCAAGACTTCTGAGCTGCTGTGTAAGAAAGTGTAATAGAATTATCTGTATTAACATCCTCTCTTTTCCACAGTCTTGAAAACTCCAGCTGGAAAGGGCTCAGGCAGTGTATTTCCATTAGAATCTAAGCACCTGCTTTCATTGCTAATTTTTCACTACAGAATTTATCCTTTGATCTCCATGGCTTAATACCCGAAGTTACATAGCTTACCTAGCAAAATGTCCCTATGCTTCCTCACTTTCTCTTTCCAGTCTCATGACTAAAACTTTACTGAGCAAGTTTTTTTTCTTACTAACAGAGGGCAGGTGTACATGCATCAGAGTATATAGACAGAGAGAAAGAGAGAGAGAGAGCGAGAGAGAGAGAGCACTCCCAACAGGGGAGAGTCATGTTGTAATTATTTTTCTTCCAATTCTCTATTTTTTCAGGGTCCTGTACAGTGCCCACATGCCAGGCATGCTTTTCGAGTAACAGGGGCTGAGACTCAAACCCTGGTTGGCTATGTGGGTTCTGACTATCTCTTTCTTATTTATTTATTTATTTTTTTTTGGAGAGATTTTCACTGTAGGGCGCGTGCGCTCGCCAGACAGACAGAGAGAGACATAGAGACAGAAAGCGAGAAATCACCCCCCAGGGGGGATGGTCACGCCGTAATCCCTTCTCCTCCATTCTCCTCTCGGGATCTTGGGCACGCATGCACACGCACCCGGCGTGAGTTTTAAGCCACCGGGTCCGGGACACGAACCGCGGTTGACTACATGGGAATCCAGCGACATAGCCATTACGCTAACTGCTGGTTCCCCTGACTATCTCTTCAGAGTACCTAACTGCTATGCTGTGGGCCAACCCCACTTGTTCAATTTTTAAATATACACAGAAGCAGAAAGCAAAGGTCAGATTTTTTTTCAAGTCCCATGTTCTCTTTTGATAGCTAAATAATAGAGTATTTTGACTACACATATTTAGAAAAGTTTATAATTTTTTACTTCTCTACGTATAGAATGGGTATATAAGAAGTATTTTCCCATCAAATAGGCCAATTAGGCAAAAGTTGAATGGTGTCAGGCTTTTTTCCATTTCTCTCTCTTTTTCTTTCTCCCCATTCTCTTTCTCCCATCATTCTCCTAATAGGAATACATTTCTTAGCTACTTAGATTGCAGGATCAAAAGAACTAGAAAACACTGCTCTGAAATGTGCTTCATGCCACCCTAATAAATTAAACAAAGAGCTCAATCTATACATTTTAATAGTGCCTGCTACCAGAGCATCTAGGTGCAATTTTTATTCTCTCTTAATTTTGCACTAAACATTCAGGGTAAACTTGATATCTAAGATGTATTGAGGAAGGTTCTGGAAAGGTTCTTCTGAATACGGTCCATCTTTCTTTGGGGTCATTAATTGTCCTCATCAACTTAATGGCCTCCATTTTCTAAGCGGCAATCTAGGCTATTCTTGCAAAAGACCATGACCATGTGAAGATGACATATTTCCTGGAGAGAACGATTAGAGACTATTGATATTTCTAAAAGTATAGACAGCCTGACAGCCAATTTTAGAGTCTGGGTGACATTTTAAATTGGTAATGCTCCTAATTACCCAAACCCTAGGAATCCATATGGAATAGAGCCACTGCTCTAGAATTAATATAAGTAAGCACTGTGAACCCTTTACTAACAGCATGTTCTCCTAGAATAATGGCACAGTATCTATGTCAACACAGTGTGATATTGCAGTTAAAATACATACACATGGACACAAAACTTCTTGATATTTCCTAGTTTTTAGAGAATTTTCCAGCTATCAGTTTTTTTTCAAGTTTTCTAAATTTTCCAACAAAAATATTTTGTTTCCTTGTCAAGCATTGCCTTTTGGCATTGCTGTGTTGAAAAGTCAGTTTTATAGAGGATGAATGTAAGTAGGCAATGTAAAATAACATGGATCAGTAAGTTGTAAGGCAGAAATGTTCAGATTCAACCCTTAACTTTCCCATTTATTGCTCAGTGAACTTGGGCTAGTTGTTCCGTGTGTCTTGTTTTAGTTTTTCTTCTATGAAGTGGGCATAATAATGGTATCTACTCATATGGTTATTGTGAGGGTTTTTTTTTTTAAGTTCTAATATTTTTAAAATATTACTTTGTTTTAAAACATTTGTAATGTTTGGTGGGTCACATTTTAAACATTTTTAAAGACATGAAGTAACGTTGTATTTCTTTTTAAAGTAAAGGAACTTAAGAAAACAATTGTGAGAATTTAAAGCCAAGTAAAGCCCCTCCACAGTAGCACAGACAGTTGCTACTGAGTGGTACTGGAGCCCTAGAGAGGCTTAGGTTCGGCTCCTGGGTCAACATGAACATTCTGGGCACAGCTATATACAGCCATGATCTTGTCTGGCTGGGAGGCCGGAGTAGAGGGGAGGATTATGACATGATGAGACCCTGTTGAGTGTGTGTATGTGAATAAAGAAAGAAAACAGGGACCAGCAGATGGCATAATGCATATATTGCTGACTGACTGTGATTCACATCCCATACTTGGTGGCTTGAAATGAAATTCACACTGGGCACATATGTGTGCACGTCCAAAATCCTGAGAGGAGAATGGAGGAGAAGGGATTACAGTGTGGCCATCCTTCCTAAGGTGGTGATTTCTCACTTTCTGTCTCTCCAGCAAGTGCACATGACCTGTAGCAAAAATCTTTTCAAAGAAAAAAGCAAATAAAATGCCTCATTTAAACTAGTGCGTAAAAATGCTAAGAATGAAATTCACTCAGATAAGAGAAATATAAAAGACAGAAATATAGTAACTTGAAATTTCAATGATGAAGCTGAGATTCAGGCTCAGCTTCAATAGCATTTGGGGAGAAGAAAGCCCATAATACACTGTCCACCCCTTGCCTCTCAGGATATGAGTTCAAGTGGCCACTTTGTGCCAGTAAAAGGCAATTTTCTTGATTTATGTTCCAGTTTTGAACACGGCTAGGGAAAGCAAATAAAAAAAAAACTAATTTCATATCCTCTGTAATATTTCCCATAGAAACCTCCCCAGCTTTGCAGAGGGGGCTGGTAAAGTAGCACATGCTTCACTTTGGAATTTTTCAAAATCTTCAATTATTTCTAAGGATATGGATATTATTCTGAAAATGACTCGAGATAGTTTTCCTTTGTCTGTGTGATAAATCTAGTGAATCAAGTTCATCTGTTACACTCTACTTTTCTTGGCATCCTAAAGGCCATCCGTGTTACAAAGACACTAGACTAGAACACTGATGTGAGGAACATCATCTATGTGTCAAGGGCTTTGTGTACACTTCACATTATTTCATCCCTGCACTTAACCACACAGAGTGATTATTATTAACCTCTTTTAACAGGTCAGATAAACAAGTCTCATAGACATTCCTAACTTGGCCAAGATAAGACCACTAGTCTAGTAACTGTATCTAAGTTTGTACTTTAAGTCTGACCTCAATGCCCAATGCAGACTTTTGCCACCAGCCCAGTACCTATTTGTGTTTTCAATCCTTTTTTGTCTTCTTTTCTTCCAGGTTGTTCTAGATGTTGGTTGTGGATCAGGAATCCTGTCATTTTTTGCTGTACAAGCAGGAGCTAGGAGAGTTTATGCAGTAGAAGCCAGTTCCGTAGTACAGTATGCCGAGGTAAGTAGCTGCATTTTTAAGGCAGCTACTTAAGTATGCCTTCAATCCATTTCAGCATATCAAGTGATGGACTCTTCCAGGTAGGTCATTTACATAGAGAGATGATAGATAAACAGATTGATAGATTTGCCAGAGGGCGTGTGTGCTTGCCAGAGACAGAGAGGGAGGGAGGGCAGTGAGAAAGCACCTCCCTCCCCGTGAGAAACGGTCACGTAGCAGTCCCTGCTTCTTTATTTTTCCCTCCTTTCAGGATTTTAGGCATGCACACACAGGCAACTGATGTGTTTTTTAAGCTACCATGTCCAGGACTCAAACTGTGAGTTGGTCATGTGGAATCCAGATGCCTTAAACACCATGCCATCAGCTTGCCATAGAATAACTTTTTAAACCAATCTCTGACTTTTTTCTATTGGAACATTATTGCTGACAGAGCTTAACAACTCTGTAGTGATTTATATTAAACAATTACTTTTAAAATTTTCTCTGTTAAAACAAATACAATATCTTCTTTCTGGGTAAGGAGGAGAGAATAAAATTTTCTAATGAACTACCAGGTGAGGAGTGGTATTTAACTGGAGCTACATTTATTTTGTAATTCCTAAGTGTTGTACTGACAATAGCTGCACCTTACTTATGGTTTAAGGAGCTAATATGCTAGATGGTTGTAGTGAGAAGAAGAGACAGTTGTCAATCTTTTTTTGAGAGGTTTTTACTATAGGGTGCATGCGCTCACCGGAAGGACAGAGAGAGACAGAGACAGAAAGCAGGAAACCACCCCTGGGGGGGATGGCCAAGCCGCAGTCCCTTCTCCCCCATTCTTCTCTTTGGATCTTGGGCACGCATGCACACATGCCTGGCATGAGTTTAAGCCACCGGATCCGGGACTTGAACCGCAGTCAACTACATGGGAGTCCAGCGACATAGCCATTATGCTAACTGCTGGTCCCAACAGTTGTCAATCTTTAAGGAACCTCCATATTGTTCTCCACAGTGGCTAGACCAATTTATGTTCCCAGCAACAGTGGAGGAGAGTTCCCATTTCACCACTTCTCTGCTAGCCCTTATCTTTTTTTTTTTTTTAATCTTTGCCATCCTGACTGGAGTTAGGTGGTATTCATTGTGGTCTTGATCTGCATCTCCCTTATGATTAGGGATATTGAGCATTTTTTCATATGCTTTCTGGCTATTTGTATGTCTTCCTTAGAGAGTTGTTTGTACTCTAAGGATAGGAGACTGCGCAGTTGGAAAAGTGCTTGCACATCTGTGTTTATTGTGGTATTATTCACAATTGCTAAGACATGGAACCAATCCAAATGTCCATGAACAGATAAATGAATTGAAAAGTTGTGGCACATATACTCTATGGAATACTACTCAGCCATAAAAATCAAGATCCTGACTTTTGACAGAATGTGGATGAATATGGAAGATTTACTGTTGAGTGAGGCAAGCCAGGCTATAAAAGAGAGACATTGTATTTCTCCACTTAATACATACCGACTGTCTGCACTCTATGGCAGAAACTGAAAGATTAGAGAATACTGAAGCATAGAAAATTGTTATAGATACTGGAGACTGTGTGGGAAGAAGGTGGGAGAAGGTGCAGAGTGTGATGAAAGAAATTAAGGAGAAAAATAGAGAAGCAAGACATTTATGGGACACAGAAATGAATTGTTGTCTACTGATGATAATATGTATAGTATTCTCAACTGGACTGGTGTGAAGTGTATTTATGTTGGGTAAATTCACTTTACAAGTCAAATGATGCACAGTGATTGAATGTATAAAATACATTAAAAATTAAAAACTTAAAAAGTAAGGATATAAAGAAGGAAAATATTTTGTATAAAAAACTAGAATGAAAATCAAAAGCACAAAAAATAATTTAATAAAAGAGACGGTTGTCTATATTTCATGGAGCTTTGTCAGATTTAAGGTTCTGACTGGAGGACAGGAGAGATGTTTTATGTTAAATATGGTGCTTTATCATCATGATGAAATGTATGTAAATATTACAAAATGAGTCAAAATCAAGAATCAGGTAATAATGGCTTTCGGTAATACTTGAACCCAGTTAAGTCGCAGAGACTGTGTGTGCACATGAACAGGGTGATGAGCTTGTCCTTCCCGCCTGGAGGTGGCCAGTGTTTTAATAAAGGTGGGATGACAGATGGGAAGAAAAGCTTGTTGCTGCTTCAGAAGGAAATCATGAAACTTTCCTCTGATCCTGGCCAATGGGTAGCTCTGAGTTGTTTGTGTAGTGAATGAAAGAGGGTCCAAGAGATGAGTAGAAGACTCATGAGTATGGCATGTTTGGAGGGAAAGATGTTAAGGCCTAAAGGCTGTTAGGGTGTTGTTCTCTTTTCTTCTTCTAACAAATTCTGGGGAGGGGGGGAGAAAAAGACTATCTTCAATCATGTGCTACTTCACCAATTCTTAAAAGTTGTTTTATTAACACTGGTTATTATGCTTGAAAACACAAGTCTCCCTAAAAATTCTCAGGAAGAGGAGGGGCAGTTAAGTACAGACTCCCCTCAATTCAACATCCATGAGGTAATAGTGCTTCTATTCACACTGGGTCTTATTTATGTTTTATTATGTTTTATTAAATGTTAGTCATGCATAAAGAATGTACTTTTTCTTAAGATTTTTGCTATAGGGTGCATGTGCCCCCCTCCCCCCAGGGAAAGACAGAGAGGCATAAAGTGAGAAATCACCTCCCAGGGGGGATGGCCACACCATAATCCATTCTCTTCCATTCTCCTCTCGAAATCTTGGGCATACATACACATGCACCCAGTATGAGGTTTTTAAGGTGCTGGGCCTGGGACTTGAACTGCGATTAACTACATGGAAGTCAAGAGATGTAACCATTGCTCCATTTGCTGGTCACACAAAATAATATTTGTAAAATGTGTACAGACTAAAGACTAACAATACAGTAAGTGCTTACCCAGTACCCCTTAAAGAAATAAGCTATTAGCATTTCTATTAAAGGCCAGCAGGTGACATAGTGATTGGGATGCTGGTTCTCTCACATAGTTGACTGTGGTTTGAGTCCCAGACCTGGTGTGTGTGCATGTGTGCCCCACTATTCCAAGAGGAGAACAGAAGAAAAGGGATTGTGACATGGCCATGCCCCTGGGGAAGTGATTTCTCGCTTTCTGTCTCTCCGTCTCTCTGGTGAGCACATGTGCTATAGCAAAAAAATCTCTTTAAAAAAAGGCCTATGTACCTTCTGATCACATTTCCTTTCTGCCCTGAAAAGAGATAACCAGTATCTTGAATTTTTATCGTTCTCTCATTCTTTATAGTTTTACCACATGTGTTTTCTTACCTAAAAACAAATCATTTATGAACTTTCCATAAATGGAATCATAATGTATGTACTTTCCTATAATTTTCTTTTTCATCCAACATTACATTCCTGAAGGTCATATTTTTTCATGCATATGACTGTTGCATATACATTTTCAATACATTTCATATAATAGTGTCCTATTATATGGTATACCTAAGCTGTTTGTCCACAGCACTGTTGATAGACTTGGGTGGCTTCTATTATAGTGGTATTATGGATATCCCCTACAGTTATATATTGGGTCATAGGAAAGTCATGATGCATTTTTATGCTGGAAAGCAAAAAGATACATCGGGACTTTTCCGATGACCCAGTACATCAGAGTCCTTTTCCCTTAAACATTTAAGTATGCATTTCCTAAGAATAGCACTATTATATAAACCAAGGAAAAACCTGAAGGTGAAAATGAAGCCAAACAATAACTTGTTCACCGAGTCTTTCCATGTTAGTGATAAAAGGTGTTAGGAGAGACCCAGTGTGAATAGAAGCACTATTACCTCATGGATGTTGAATTGAGGGGAGTCTGTACTTAACTGCCCCTCCTCTTCCTGAGAATTTTTAGGGAGACTTGTGTTTTCAAGCATTATAACCAGTGTTCCAATAAGTTCTAAAGCACTGTATTTTTATTTTATCTTTGGTTTTAGCTTCTATAGAAGTTGTGTTTAATAATCTTTCTTTCCTCTCCAGAACCTGGGGCAAGCTGGGGGCAGGAGTGGCTTTCCAAAAGTGTCAGGAACTGCTGGGAGTCTTTGACAATTCTTGCTGAAAAGTCTGTTTTGTTCAAAATGTAGTCCTAAGAATAGCTAGTAAAAAATGTATCCTAGTCCAAGGATGATTAGAATCTTCTCAAAGGGTGGATTAACAATAGCCTGGTGTTGCCTGATAAAAATTATGGCCTCCACCATGCCCATCATGCCTGTCCTGGATATTATGAGATGTACCCTCTGGGCCCAGGCCCTTTCACCTTGCTGAGAATGATATGTATCAGCTCATGATTTCTACTCCTCATACAATACTTGTCTGTACAGTTTGTGGGTAGCAAAATGTAATTGTGAACCGCACACAAAAGAGTTTTACTCTAAGAATAGGCACATATAGCAGCTCAACGTACAGTGCGTGGTGCTCCTCTCGACCTTTTCATTATTTGGTAATTGAACCAGCAGACATTTAATTCTTTCCTCTGGAGTCTTCATTAAATTGCTCGGAAAAGATAATATTGCAACAAGAAAGAAAAATGTGCAAATTGAACTACCATTGCTTGTCCCTGAGTTCTTCTTCACACACCAGGCTTGTGGGCTTTAAGTAAACAGAATATTTTCAAATTGCATTGAATTCAATTTTAGTTGCACTTAGCAACTCAGCCTGGTTTTGTAAGGGCTTGTCCTCAGTAGGCAAGATAATGTGAATGACTCCTTGACTGGCAGGCATGTGTTGAGTCATTTCTTTTTTTTCAGGAGTGGTCATGAACTTGCCCAGGTGCAGATACACATTTTCACTCTGGGCTTCATATGACATTTCTCGGTCAGTAGTAAGAGACCATCCCTGTTGAGGAACAGGGAAGAACTAAAGGTCTCCTATGAGTATTCAAACTGTGAACTTGCCTGTCTTAAGTTGGCAGGTTTATCTTGCTCTTTGTTGTTGGTGGTTTTTTTTTTTTCTTTTCCTTTTCTTATATGTGAACATCAGACTAAGGCCCCCAGATCATCTAAAATCTTACACATACACAAAGGTAGCAAATCTAAGATGGGAAACAAAGAAAACATTAATTAAACTTATATATGAGAACCCTAAAAGAAGGAGATGTTCTCAAAATGCTAGAGGGCCCTGGGAAAAAGATTGTGGCATGGCCAGACTCCACAAAGCATGCACACTTTCTATTATAAATTCAAAAATAAACTTAAAAAATAAAATTGTGGACAGATACATATCGTGTCTCTCCACCTATGTGATAAATTCCTTGAAGGGTCAGCAGGGTCATAGGTCATTAGGATGAGCGGTCATGACTAGATTTACATGTGTCATCAGCTTAAACATACAGCAAAGTTCTCTGGCACTCTGAACAATGTATGTAATCATTATCGGCAGCTTCATAATGAGACTTTAGAGGTACACAGTTCCTCTCTATGCCTCATTAGGATGACAGGGTGTTTAGGGAGTCAGATCAAGTGTTTCTGGACCATAGTGTGGTGGCAGTCGAGGAAGGTGGCACTATTGTGACACTGCCTCATGGAGCTGCTGGTTTGTGATCGTGAGATGCTCTATAGTATGGTACCCAGTAGATACATGTGGCTATTTAAATTTAAACATATTAATTAGCAGTGCAAGTTCAATTCCTTAGTCACACCAGCTCATAAGTGGCTAATGGCAATCCCATTGAACAGCACAGGTACAGAACATGTTTCCATCACTGCAAAGAGTTCTGTTGGGCAGCACTGAGAGAGAGGATGCAAGTGGCCAAACCTCACTGTTCTGGTGGCCAGGCAGAGGGCTATGTTTGGGTGTTAGCAGCCATGGGCACATTGGACTGGCTTGACCTTAAGTGAGGCAGCACTCCTTAATCCCTCTTGCTGTGAGCAATCCCTCTTGCTACCTTTGCATATGTGTGAGATTTGCCATACAGCAGGTTCCCTAGGAAACAGACTCTGATGTGGAGATTTGTATGCTGAAAGTTTATTGGGGAGGGCTCTCAGGACCTTCACTTGCATGCAAGTGAAGGGGGTAGGAAAGGACTGGTAGAGGGAGAAATTAATTGGAATATTGTCATAACAGAAGATTCAGCCAATCCTTTGGGGAGTTCTTGAGCAAGAGTGGCCCTTCAAAATTGAACTACCTTGAGGCAGAGGACTTTATATTCCACAATTTTTATGTGCACATCTTTAGGAAGGAAGTATAATCTCGGGTATGATGGCTCTCTTGGGCTGAGGGCAGTGCCTAGAATAAGACCCAGCTGGTACCCATTATCTGCTAATATTCCCAATGTGGAGGAATGACTGTCTTGATCCTGAAAGAAGGGTGTGTGTGGTATGCCATAGCACTGGACAGCAAGATCAAGACCAGCAACCTGACTTTGGGCTACAGACAGGAGCTGTGGAGGACAGTGGTAATAGTCAATCAGAGGAAGGGAGTTAAAGTGGTGGGACAAGGGACCAGCAGATGTCATGGTTAGTTGCTAGACTCCCACATAATCAACTACGGTACCCAGGCACAATGGCTTAAAACTCACTCTGGGCATGTGTGCATATGTGCCCAGAATCCTGAGAGGAGAGTGGAGGAGAAGGAGAAGGGATTGCAGCATGGCCATCCCCCTGGAGGGTGATTTCTCAGTTTCTGTCTCTCTGGTGAGCGCATATGTCCTATAGCAAAAATCTCTCTTAAAAATAAGAAAAAGTGGGACCAGCAGATGGTATAAAGGTTATATCACTGGACTCCCGTTTAGTTGACTGTCATTTGAGTCTCAGACCGGGCGACTTAAAACTCACACCAGGTGCGTGTGCATACATGCCTAAAATCCCAAGAGGAGAATGGCAGAGAAGGAACTGCGGCATGGCCATCCCCCCTAGGGGGTGATTCCTGATTTTCTGTCTCTGGTAAGCACTCACACCCTATAGCAAAAATCTCTCTTAAAGAAATAATTAAAAGAAAAAGTGGTGGGGCAAGTCAGACGAAGTCTAAAAGCTTAGGAAAAGCCACAGGGTGCTTTAGTTGTGAGAAAAAAACTTTGTAGAAACTGAGTACATCACATGATCTGATATGCTCGGTACTATTCTAAGCACTGTGAGGACATAGAATATATAATAGACATGATCCCTCCCCTCAAGTAAATTATAATTCAGCTGGATTTCACATGAGATTCTTGACACAAGACTGTGAATAGCAAGTGCATCTGGATGGCAGAGATAAGACATACTGTATGGATGCAAGGACAGCTTCCCTGGCCTAGGCTGGCTAGGAAACCCGTCAGAGAAGAGATGTGAGTTGAATTGGATCCTGAAGCAGGGAGAATAAACAAAATGGTCCTCTTTTCACTTACTACCTCTTCCTGCCAGCAATTAGATTTTTGAAAATGCTTAGCTTCCCATAGGATTCTCCGTCTTAAATGTGTGGATAATTTTTTTGGTAAATGCTTTGAAGACCAATTATTGGAAAGGTACAGTCATGTATTGCTTAACTATGGGGAACACATTCTAAGAAACACATTGTTGGGTGAGTTAATCATTGTGCAAACATCATAGCGCATACTAACATAAACCTAGCTGGTATGGCCTACTGCTCCTAGGCTACAAGCCTGTATCACACATTACTGTGCTAAGAACTGTAGTCAGTGTAGTGCAGTGATAAGCATTACTGTACCTAAACATAGCACAGCATGGGAAAGGGTAAAAGTACAGAGTAAAGGTTATAAAAACGGAATGCCTGTATACGGTACTTACCACAAAGGAGCTTGCAGGACTGAAAGTTGCTCTGGGTGAGTTGGTCAGTGAGTGGCAAGTGACTGTGAAGGTCTAGGCCAGTACTGTACACTACTATAGACTTTATAAACACTGTATACTTGGGTTACTTTAGATTTATTTTTTAAAATGTGTCTTTAATCATAAATTAGCTTACTAAAACTACTTTATAAAAGATTTTTTTAACTGTGTGACCCCTTTATGACAGCACTTAGCATTGCACAGCTGTACAAAAAATATTTCCTTATATCCTTATTTGATAAGCTTTTTTTTCTATTTTAAAATGTTTTTATCATTTTAAACATTTTTTTTTAAATCCTAAGAGATAAGCACACCCATTAACCCTGGCTTACACGGGGTCAGGTCATTAATTTCACTCCACATTTTGTCCCACCAGAAAGGCCATGATGAACAAAACAGCATGAGATTAAATGAAGCACAGGTAAAATGATGCACTCATGAGATGCAGCAAACGTGAGCTGTATGGAGCTGCTCCCTGTGTAACACAGCATATTGTCTCCTAGTAAACATTTTTTTAAGTAGGAATACACTCTAAAATCATGATAAATGAGTAACCTAGTCATTTATTATCATTATTAAGTTTTATGTACCATACGTCATTGTATGTGCTATTCTTTTATGGGACTAGTAGTAAAGTAGGTTTGTTCACACCAGCATCACCACAAACATGAGAGTAACGTGTTGTACTATGACATTATGACATGTCTTAAGTTGGCAGGTTTATCTTGCTCTTTGTTGTTGGTGGTTTTTTTTTTTTCTTTTCCTTTTCTTATATGTGAACATCAGACTAAGGCCCCCAGATCATCTAAAATCTTACACATACACAAAGGTAGCAAATCTAAGATGGGAAACAAAGAAAACATTAATTAAACTTATATATGAGAACCCTAAAAGAAGGAGATGTTCTCAAAATGCTAGAGGGCCCTGGGAAAAAGATTGTGGCATGGCCAGACTCCACAAAGCATGCACACTTTCTATTATAAATTCAAAAATAAACTTAAAAAATAAAATTGTGGACAGATACATATCGTGTCTCTCCACCTATGTGATAAATTCCTTGAAGGGTCAGCAGGGTCATAGGTCATTAGGATGAGCGGTCATGACTAGATTTACATGTGTCATCAGCTTAAACATACAGCAAAGTTCTCTGGCACTCTGAACAATGTATGTAATCATTATCGGCAGCTTCATAATGAGACTTTAGAGGTACACAGTTCCTCTCTATGCCTCATTAGGATGACAGGGTGTTTAGGGAGTCAGATCAAGTGTTTCTGGACCATAGTGTGGTGGCAGTCGAGGAAGGTGGCACTATTGTGACACTGCCTCATGGAGCTGCTGGTTTGTGATCATGAGATGCTCTATAGTATGGTACCCAGTAGATACATGTGGCTATTTAAATTTAAACATATTAATTAGCAGTGCAAGTTCAATTCCTTAGTCACACCAGCTCATAAGTGGCTAATGGCAATCCCATTGAACAGCACAGGTACAGAACATGTTTCCATCACTGCAAAGAGTTCTGTTGGGCAGCACTGAGAGAGAGGATGCAAGTGGCCAAACCTCACTGTTCTGGTGGCCAGGCAGAGGGCTATGTTTGGGTGTTAGCAGCCATGGGCACATTGGACTGGCTTGACCTTAAGTGAGGCAGCACTCCTTAATCCCTCTTGCTGTGAGCAATCCCTCTTGCTACCTTTGCATATGTGTGAGATTTGCCATACAGCAGGTTCCCTAGGAAACAGACTCTGATGTGGAGATTTGTATGCTGAAAGTTTATTGGGGAGGGCTCTCAGGACCTTCACTTGCATGCAAGTGAAGGGGGTAGGAAAGGACTGGTAGAGGGAGAAATTAATTGGAATATTGTCATAACAGAAGATTCAGCCAATCCTTTGGGGAGTTCTTGAGCAAGAGTGGCCCTTCAAAATTGAACTACCTTGAGGCAGAGGACTTTATATTCCACAATTTTTATGTGCACATCTTTAGGAAGGAAGTATAATCTCGGGTATGATGGCTCTCTTGGGCTGAGGGCAGTGCCTAGAATAAGACCCAGCTGGTACCCATTATCTGCTAATATTCCCAATGTGGAGGAATGACTGTCTTGATCCTGAAAGAAGGGTGTGTGTGGTATGCCATAGCACTGGACAGCAAGATCAAGACCAGCAACCTGACTTTGGGCTACAGACAGGAGCTGTGGAGGACAGTGGTAATAGTCAATCAGAGGAAGGGAGTTAAAGTGGTGGGACAAGGGACCAGCAGATGTCATGGTTAGTTGCTAGACTCCCACATAATCAACTACGGTACCCAGGCACAATGGCTTAAAACTCACTCTGGGCATGTGTGCATATGTGCCCAGAATCCTGAGAGGAGAGTGGAGGAGAAGGAGAAGGGATTGCAGCATGGCCATCCCCCTGGAGGGTGATTTCTCAGTTTCTGTCTCTCTGGTGAGCGCATATGTCCTATAGCAAAAATCTCTCTTAAAAATAAGAAAAAGTGGGACCAGCAGATGGTATAAAGGTTATATCACTGGACTCCCGTTTAGTTGACTGTCATTTGAGTCTCAGACCGGGCGACTTAAAACTCACACCAGGTGTGTGTGCATACATGCCTAAAATCCCAAGAGGAGAGTGGAGGAGAAGGAGAAGGGATTGCAGCATGGCCATCCCCCTGGAGGGTGATTTCTCAGTTTCTGTCTCTCTGGTGAGCGCATATGTCCTATAGCAAAAATCTCTCTTAAAAATAAGAAAAAGTGGGACCAGCAGATGGTATAAAGGTTATATCACTGGACTCCCGTTTAGTTGACTGTCATTTGAGTCTCAGACCGGGCGACTTAAAACTCACACCAGGTGCGTGTGCATACATGCCTAAAATCCCAAGAGGAGAATGGCAGAGAAGGAACTGCGGCATGGCCATCCCCCCTAGGGGGTGATTCCTGATTTTCTGTCTCTGGTAAGCACTCACACCCTATAGCAAAAATCTCTCTTAAAGAAATAATTAAAAGAAAAAGTGGTGGGGCAAGTCAGACGAAGTCTAAAAGCTTAGGAAAAGCCACAGGGTGCTTTAGTTGTGAGAAAAAAACTTTGTAGAAACTGAGTACATCACATGATCTGATATGCTCGGTACTATTCTAAGCACTGTGAGGACATAGAATATATAATAGACATGATCCCTCCCCTCAAGTAAATTATAATTCAGCTGGATTTCACATGAAATTCTTGACACAAGACTGTGAATAGCAAGTGCATCTGGATGGCAGAGATAAGACATACTGTATGGATGCAAGGACAGCTTCCCTGGCCTAGGCTGGCTAGGAAACCCGTCAGAGAAGAGATGTGAGTTGAATTGGATCCTGAAGCAGGGAGAATAAACAAAATGGTCCTCTTTTCACTTACTACCTCTTCCTGCCAGCAATTAGATTTTTGAAAATGCTTAGCTTCCCATAGGATTCTCCGTCTTAAATGTGTGGATAATTTTTTTGGTAAATGCTTTGAAGACCAATTATTGGAAAGGTACAGTCATGTATTGCTTAACTATGGGGAACACATTCTAAGAAACACATTGTTGGGTGAGTTAATCATTGTGCAAACATCATAGCGCATACTAACATAAACCTAGCTGGTATGGCCTACTGCTCCTAGGCTACAAACCTGTATCACACATTACTGTGCTAAGAACTGTAGTCAGTGTAGTGCAGTGATAAGCATTACTGTACCTAAACATAGCACAGCATGGGAAAGGGTAAAAGTACAGAGTAAAGGTTATAAAAACGGAATGCCTGTATACGGTACTTACCACAAAGGAGCTTGCAGGACTGAAAGTTGCTCTGGGTGAGTTGGTCAGTGAGTGGCAAGTGACTGTGAAGGTCTAGGCCAGTACTGTACACTACTATAGACTTTATAAACACTGTATACTTGGGTTACTTTAGATTTATTTTTTAAAATGTGTCTTTAATCATAAATTAGCTTACTAAAACTACTTTATAAAAGATTTTTTTAACTGTGTGACCCCTTTATGACAGCACTTAGCATTGCACAGCTGTACAAAAAATATTTCCTTATATCCTTATTTGATAAGCTTTTTTTTCTATTTTAAAATGTTTTTATCATTTTAAACATTTTTTTTTAAATCCTAAGAGATAAGCACACCCATTAACCCTGGCTTACACGGGGTCAGGTCATTAATTTCACTCCACATTTTGTCCCACCAGAAAGGCCATGATGAACAAAACAGCATGAGATTAAATGAAGCACAGGTAAAATGATGCACTCATGAGATGCAGCAAACGTGAGCTGTATGGAGCTGCTCCCTGTGTAACACAGCATATTGTCTCCTAGTAAACATTTTTTTAAGTAGGAATACACTCTAAAATCATGATAAATGAGTAACCTAGTCATTTATTATCATTATTAAGTTTTATGTACCATACGTCATTGTATGTGCTATTCTTTTATGGGACTAGTAGTAAAGTAGGTTTGTTCACACCAGCATCACCACAAACATGAGAGTAACGTGTTGTACTATGACATTATGACAGCCGCGTTATTACTGAGTGATAACAGTGTTTCAGTTCTTGGGACCAGCAGGTGGTGTAATGATTTCTTCGCTGGACTCTCACATAGTCAAGTGTGGTTCAAGCTCCGGATCCGGGGGCTTACAGCTCATGCCGGAAGTGTATGCATGCATGCCCAAAGTCCTGAGAGGAGAATAGAGGAGAAGAGATTGCAGCATAGCCATTCCCCTGGGGGCGGGAGTGATTTCTTGCTTTTTGTCTATCTTTCTGTCTCTCTGGCAAGGGCACATGTCCTATACCAGAAATCATCCCCTCATATATGTGGTCCATCATTAGTTGAAACATTATGTGGTGCATGACTGCCCTTCTCATTTGTTGACTTGAACACGAGAAAAAGCATGTCCTTCAAAGTTTTCCCATTTGAGTGTATCCTGATTTCAACTCTTTGAGCTAGGGTTTTTCTCCAGTTTCTCATGTCTCTGATTGCTAACTTCTACTTCCTCCTCACTCTCCCACAGACACCAAATGCCTAAGTCACAAAATTCCATCCAGCCTGTCAACACTTTCTATTTTTACATTGACAAAGAAGTTAAAAGGTGGCAATAACAAGTCTGTTAAGGAAACAATAAAAAGCATTTGGCATAAAGTCTTACAGTTTAGGAAGCATTTCCACATCTCTAAACTCAGCTATGTAGGGAGTCTGTTAAGAGTTTGGAACAGATGATACCATACCCACATAACAGATAAGAAACTTCTCAAAGGAGAAGTTATGTCATGAAGACAGGACTTGCTGCTTCCTTTTAGAATGCACAGGTAAGCAGGAACTAGTGATTGTCTTCAAGGTGAAGAGGTGGAATGTGTTTGATTAGAAGCTAGAGCGCCTACCTCTGTGGGTAGTTCATCCAGGTGCCAAGAGATAAAACATCTTTCTCTTACTCACCAAGAAACCTATTATGAAGCAATTATGCCAACAAGAAGGAAACCCTCTTCCATTGTCAAATTCAGCTAGTAACATACTTAACACAGGAGGAATTTAAAGTAGTCCATGCAGAATGCCACCCTGTTGTCACAAAGTCCCATCCAAGAAATAAGAGTCCTTCTCATAGCAAGATTGGTGATTGATGAAGCTAAAAGACAACTTACGAGAGAATATCCATGCCTCTTTGTCTCACTCACACTCACCTACCTGTAAACACCTTTCCAGGGGAGAGAATATCCATGCCTCTTTGTCGCACACACTCACCTACCTGTAAACACCTTTCCAGGATTCAGCCAGATGGCTATGTGACCTTAATAAGTATATTAGTTTCCTGTTGCTGCTGTTAAAAAAAAAAAAAACAGCACAAACATAGTAGCTTAAAACAATACAAATGTATTATCTTATAGCTATGGGGGGCAAAAGTCTAAAGTAGGTCTTTTTGTTGGAGAGGATTTTGCTGTAGGGTACGTGTGCTCACCAGAAAGACAGAAAGCAAGAAATCACCCCCTTTGGGGGGGGGCAGGATGGCCACACCACAGTCCCTTCTCCTCCACTCTCCTCTCGGGAGCCTGGGCACACACGCAAATGTGCCTGGCATGAATTTAAGCCACTGGGTCTGGGACTCCAACCGCGGTCGACTACATAGGAGTCCAGAGACATAGCCATTACGCCAACTGCTGGTTCCTGAAGTGGGTCTTAATAGAGCTAAAATGAAGGTGTCACAAAGCTGTGTTCTCTCTGGAAGTTGTGGGGAAGAATATGTTTCTATCCTTTAGAGTCTGTCCAAATTATTGGGCCATCAGAAAAGTTATAATGAATTTTTGCAAAGAAAAATACCTCATGGCTTTTTTAAGGACCCAATATTTGTTCATGGCTGCAACAACCCAACCTCTGACTCCCTCATATCTTCTCTGACTCTGTCTTCCTGCCTCCTTCTTATAAGGACTCTTGTGGTTATATTGGGATCACTTGAATAATCAAGATAATCTTCCCATCTTGAGATCTTAATTTAATAACAGCTCACAGGTCCTGTGCTATGCAAGGTGACATACTCATTTTTTAGGGATTAGAATGCAAACATCTTTGGGGAACCATTATTCTGCCTACCACATGAGTTATTTAGGCTTCCCTGTCTAATTTTCTTTACCTATAAAATTGTAGACAGTAATTGTCCCTTGTGAAAATACTGTGAGGGTTACATTATGGACCTACTGTGAGGGTTACATTATGGACCAAATCCATATTATGAGGATTAGATGAGAAAATCCTAATAAAAATTAACTTGGTGCCTGACATTCTCTAGCTGTTGTTATTATTACTATTAGAATTATCATCAGCATCATTTAGGTCCCCAGTTCATCCATGTCTCTGTATATACTGGCCAAACAGTTAATTGTGGAAGGGGGATCCCCGGGCAACAATGGGAAGCAAAGGGTCTGATGGAATATATTTTTCAAGAGCATGTTGTTTCAATTGCACTTTGAAATTTCCTTTTCACTCCTTTTTAAAACAAAGACACTACAAGATGCTGAGATTTTTGTCTGTTTCCTACCTTTTCTCAAAAGTTTCTCAGACTCAGCCAGGCAGTCTGTTGAGCACCTATCTGCTACCCAAGTTCACAGTGGTTCCTAAATCCTCACTTCATTGGATTCTTCTCTTGCTGACCCCAGTTTACTCTATTTTCCTCAGATGGCCTTAGTATTGACAACTGTTAAGAGGAAAACACAACCTCTTTAGCAATCAAGGTTCTCAAAAATGCTGCAGAATCCTCTGAGGACTTTTTAAAAAATTTTTAATTTCTTTTTTTTTTTGTAGAGGTTTTTGCTATACGGTGCATGTGCTCACCAGAAAGACATAGAAAGACAGAGAAATAGAAAGCGAGAAATCACCCCCCAAAGGGTATGGCCACATTGTCATCGCTTCTCCTCCATTCTCCTCTTGGGATCTTGGGCACGCACGCACAGGTGCCTGGTGTGAGTTTAAGCCACCAGGTCTGGGACTCGAACTGCAGTCGGCTACATGGGAGTTCAGCAACATAGCCATTACGCTAACTGCTGGTCCCATTTTTTTAATTTTAATTTACTTTATATATTCAATCACATACATCACTTAACTTGTAAATTGAATGTTCCAACATGAATACATTTCTCACCAGTCCAGCTGGGGATACTATATACAATATCAACAGATAATAACCATTTTTTTGTTCCATAAATGTCTTGCCTCTCTATTTTTCTCCTTAGTATCTTTCCTCAGACTCTCCTTCTCCCACCCTCTTCCCACACTGTGTTTGGTATCTGTAACCATTTTCTGTGTTTCTATATCCTCTGGCCTTTCAGTTTCGACCATAGAGTACAGATAGTTGGTATATATTAACTGGAGATATACAATGTTTCTCTATAGCCTGGCTTGCTTCATTTAGCAATAAAACTTCCATACTCTGAGGACTTCTGAAACAGATTCCTGGGGCCTATCCCAGGTACCTGATTCAGAAGGCTTGGGGAGTGGCCTGAGAATTTACATTTCCAATCATTTCTAATGATGCCAATGCTTCTGATTAGGGGAACCATGCTTTTTTTCTATTTTGTTAGTTTTGCTATAGGGCTCATACACTCACCAGAGAGAGAGAGAGACAGAGAGAAAGTGAGAAATCACCCCCTACATGCCTACCCACACTCCCAGTGGGGATAGCTATGCTGCAATCCTTTGTCCTCCATTCCCCTCTCCAGATCTTGGACATGCATACACATGTGCCTGGCATGTTTCTCAAGCCACTGGGTCCAAGACTTGAACCATGCAGTCAGCCATTTGGAATCTGGTGTCTTAAACTCCATGCCACCTACTGGTCCCATAGGAAAAGCACCCTTTGAGAATCACTGGAGTTGAATAACATTAATGCTAAAACAGGCCCATAAAGTGAGGTACCACACTGTTTTGCAAGGTGTACCAAGGAGACCCTCCAGGGACTGAGGTAGAGAGGGAAGGAATCTTGAAGACCAACAGTGAGCATACTTTGGGAGATATGAGAGAGCAGCAAGGTATACTAAAACGAGAGCAACATCTCTTTTATCTGTCTTACTTATTGAGCTTCTGGATCAACTCTTGTTCCAAGAAAAATATGGAGACCCAAAGAAACTTGAACTGAGTTTCTACTTCTTCAGTTTACAACAGGGGCCTAGAGAAGTGAAAGGATTTGCCCAAATCTCCAGTTGTCTTTCCTCTTGCTATGGTCCTAATGTTTCCCATAATTCATATACTGAAACCTCCTACTCATTGTGGTGGTAGCAAGTAGTGGGAAACACCTTCTGGGAAGGTGTTGGCTTTGCCCTCATACATGAGTTGTATGTTATAAAAGGGCTGGAGGGAGGAAGCTTGGGCCCTTCCACTGCCTTTGCACACCTCCTACATGCAAGGCCACCTAGATGCACAATCTGTGAGGAATGGGCCTTCACCAGACACTAAGCCTGCTGGCACCTTGATCTTGGACTTCCTAGCCTCAGGACTGTGGAAAATAAATGTCTGTTCTTTATAAATTACCTAGTTTCAGCTATTTTGTTATAGCAACACGAATGGACTAAGACACCTTTGCTGTCAAAGTTGTCCTTGTTTCCATTATGGACATGTCTGTCATCTTGATATGTAAACCATAATTCAAACAAGTTTTTAACTCTCTTTTGCAACTTCTGAAATCTGCTTTTCTTACACCAGAGTCTTTACTCTCAGCCACTCCCCTTCTTCTCTTTACCTGCCTGTCCCTGGAATCTCCTATTGCGAACGCTGCTGTAGGGCCCTTAGAAGATGCTCTAAGCAGCATATTTAGAGAAAGTGTTTGTTGATCTAAAACATTTTTCTACCACAGTAGCTACACATTTTTTAGGGGAATTGTAATTAGGCCACACATGTTCTTGGCCAGAAGAACAGGGAAGCTGGGAAGAGCTATAATTTAAGCACATCAAATAAGGAAAGTGCCATTGAGCTCTCCTGGGGAATGACAGTAAAAACATTCAGACTGCTGATTACTAATCATTGCTAATGATATCTTAAAACTCTTTTGATCTTACCAGTGAATTGGCCTCATACCTTCCCAATTGCACCTTTCCTGGCCTGTACTTGGTAGCTCAAGTGTTTCACCATGTGGGAGATGACACAAGAAAAGCAAGATTAGAGAGTTTAGTTATGTAAGACTTCAAGACCAGACCAACATCTCAGAGCAAGAATCAGTGAAATCAACAGGTTGGGGTCTGTACGATGCCAGGTAATCACTTTGACTCTTTATTTTCCATGGAATTGATGAATCCTCTTTCGTTCCAGGCTGATGGTTTTGCCGTCATGTAGCCTCAGATTGGTGTCCAATCTTGCTCTTTCATCTGCTGTAGCCGAGGAAATGATAACTGGTTTTGCCACCTGGGTTACTTTTTAATGATCTGAAAGACCACAAGGAGCCGGCATTTCTTTTGTGCAGTTCCTCATTCAACAACCTAATAGCTATCTGAAAAGAGCTTTCTTGAAAAGAAAAAAGTCTGCTCCTGTCAGGCAGAAGCAATAATGCCGCATGATTCTCTGATTAAACTATCACACTGCGCATATTACTGGGCATCTGACCTGCTTGAGGCTGACTTACTGCTGAGGTTTCTTGGTATTTGCACTGTTTCCTTTCTGCCCACAAGCTGTGAAATGACAGATGAGTGTCCCTAAACTTTAGTGTGAATGGCAAGTAAAGTGCCCAAGAAACTGTTGGGCCCAGCAGCCTCCTGGGGTAACACTGGAAGGGGAAACGTGTTTTTCTTTAGAGTCACCCTCCGTGCAAATGAACGTCAGTCACAGGTGAAACCAAAGCCAGCGCTACAGGGTATATAATTCTGGAGTGAAAATAACGCCACACAGTCTCTCCACTGCCCTAGCAAACAGGTAGCCTCCGCCATCAGGTACCAGGTTCAAAGTGAAAAAGCAACATTGTCCTTTCTCCTCCCTAAACTCTTTTTAAAGATATAACATTTAAAAACTTGAAACCTCTGCAATATAGTGTCTGAGAAAGCAACTTCCTAAGTACTATGGTGGCCAACCCTCAAGATAGCAAATGACCTGGTCATTCTCATTATATATTCATCTGTGAGGTTTGGGCTGTGCATCATGACCTGCCTATTTGGAGCTATTCCACTAATATATACATTGGAGATTTATTTTCGAAGCTATTTTTTAAAATGTGTATTACTGCACTCATACCTCGTGGACATTAGATGCATACTCCAAAGTTAAAATGATGAGATGTCATTGTACACCTAAGATAATAAAAATTTAAAAGACTCACAAATAAGCGAATAGGATGGAAGACCAATAGAACCTTTGTACATTGCTGGTAGACACAAAAATGACCTAGCTTTCACAAACGACTGGGAGGTTTCTCACAAAGTTAAGCATTTTCTCCCTTTATGCCCCAGTAATTCCACTCCTTGGTGTTTCCCTAAGAGAAATAGAAATACAAGAGAACTTCAAATGTGGAAATTAGGTATGTTTTTCTTTTGTAGTAAAAAAATTTATTTTGAAATCTATGCATAGTTTTTTCAGGACATGTATTTTCCTTGAACTTTTTGAAGACCCTGAGTATATAGTCACATAAAGATATATGTGAAACAACCCAAATGTCCATCACCATATGGAAGGATAAACTGATCGTGGTGTATCTAAATGGAATATTGTTAAGTAATAACAAGTAATGAACTGTTGATACACGTAACAATATGATGACTCTTCAAAATAGGGTGATTGAAAGAACAAAAGAGAATATTTTGTATGATTTCATTCACATGAAATTCTTAAACAGGCAAAACTATTATTACAGAAAAGCAGATTAGTGATTGTTTTAGGCTAGGTGGGCATTGGGGTGGATGGGTGGAAGCTGAATGGGATTGACTGTAAAGAGGCATGAAGGAAATTTGAGGGTGCCATCAATTTTTTCGATATCTTGATTATAGTGTGGGTACATGGCATATATATTTATTAAATAAAACACCAACCTATATACACTGGAAATTAGTGTTTCATTGTATGTAAATTACACCTCAATAAACATGATTTTTTAAAAAGGTTTTTACCATAGGGAGCATGCATTTGCCAGAGAGAGATAGAAACAATGAGAGGGACAGTGAGAAATCACCCTCTAGGATGACTCAATCCCTTCTCTTCTAACTCTCCTCTTATGATTTTGGGCATGCATGTACACATGTGCACCATGCCTTATCTCTTAATACTATGACATTGCCAACACCTGAGGTACATGTGTGATTTTTAAGCCACTGGGTCTGGTACTTGAACCATGGTTGGCTATGTGGGAGTCCAGCATCTTAACCACCACACCACCTGCTGGCCCCAATAAACTTGATTTTAAAAAACAAAAGTAAACTTCTAGTTGATATTGAAATGGAAGCATGAATGCAGTAATGTAAGAGAGGAAATAGAAAGATTAAAAAGGGGAGAAATATGAGATAGGGAAAATAAGCAATATTTTAAAAATCTATATTCTTCACTAATGGTACATAAAAACCTTTAGTGTTATGTGACTTAAAATATTTATTTGATATTTGATGATAATATAATTTAAAGTCTGGCTACACATTAAGTTTATTCCAAGAATTGGTTATGAGGGCTGTTACAGGTGGAAACAGTTAAACACACACCAAGATACGTAAACTCAAATGGGAGATAAACAAAAATGCATTTTCAATTCATTCATCCTTTTGCAAAATATATGAAATCCAGTCAATACATTTATCTTTCTCTGATGTTAATTAGTAGGTCTTACAAACTAATTACAAGGTATTGCCTTTTTTTTGGGGAGGGGAGACATTTTTGCTATAGGGCACATGCACTCGCCAGAAAGACAGAGAAAGACAGAAAACGAGAAATCACCCCTCAGGGGGGGTGGCCATGCTGCAATACCCTGTCCTCCATTCTCCTCTCAGGATCTTGGGCATGCACACACACACACACACACACACACACACACACACACACAGCGTAAGTTAAGCTACCAGGTCTGGGACTCGAACCTCTGTTGACTACATGGGAGTCCGTCCAACAACATAGCCATCACGCCAACTCCTGATCCCAAGATATTGCATTTTTATATTTTTAAGAAATAGATTTAAAATTCCTCTTTTGGAAGACCTTTGAGCAAGTCACAAAATTATGCTCCAAAGTTTTTAAAGTTTTGCAGATATGAGTTTTTTTTGTTTTTGTTTTTGTTTTGTTTTGTTTTTGAGAGGTTTTTGCTATAGGGTGCAAGTGCTTGCCAGAAAGACAGAGACAGAGACTAAATATGAGTTTTTTAAAAGGTTTTTAAAATACCATTTTCAGAAAACGAAAAAACAATAATGCAATATCTGAAAGAACCACTTTCAAAATATTCTTCACATAGTATGAGTTTCTTTTGAAAAATAGTTTCTCTCTTCTTCATTACCAAAAGTCATCATTATCTTGGAAGGGCAAATTAAGTTTACTTTTTCAAAAACATCTCCTGGGTAGAATAATTCTGATAGCTACTTGTCATCACAGAAAATTTCAGCAAATTGCAACTCTTGTCTTTAACAAGAAACTTCCAGGCTTGATTTGTATGTGGATTAGTTCTTTTAAATACTTCACTAGAAAATAACTAGTAAAGACCCAATGCTGAAAAGATTTTCAAGGACATCTCCATTTTATTACAAAGTACTATAAACATTCCACTAACTCTTAAAGGCGTTCCTCCCCCTTTCTTATATTGTTGTAGAATAATAAACTTATCATCCTAACCATTTTGAAGTGTATAGCTCAGTGATAATAAAAACATTTGTGCAACCATGATAACTCCCTGTTTTCCTTACTCCAACTCCTAGCAACCACCATCCTTCTTTTTGTCTCTTTGATTTTAACTATTCTCCCTCATGTAATTGAAATCATACAGTATTTGCCTTTACATGTTAAACTTATTTCACTTAGTAGAATGTCCTCAGTGTTCATCCATGTTGTAGCATGTGTCAGAATTTCTTTCTTTTCTAAAGTTGAATATTCCCTTGTATGTATTTGCTACATTTTGCTTATCCATTCTCTATTAATAAATTCTTACATTGTGTCTTAGTCTACTTTGTACTGCTATAACAAAATACCTAACACTGGGTATTTTATAAAGAGCAGAAATGTATTGATTACAGTTTTTGAGGCTGAGGCAGGTCGGTTGTCTAGTGAGGGCTGCTTGCACTGAAGAAGGTGAATGCTGTGCCCTTGCATGGTGAAAGGTGGAAGGGCAAGAGCCTAATGCTGTATTAAGGCCAGAATCCAATTCAGGAGGGAAGAGCCCTCTGGGCCTGACTAACCACCACTTAAAGGCTTCATCTCTTGGGATCAGCACTTGGCATAATGGCTGTGTCGCTGGACTCTCATGTAGTCGACCACAGTTTGAGTCCCGGACCTGGTGGCTTAAACTCACGCTGGAACCGTGTTCATGTGTGCCCAGGCGTGGCCATCCCCTCTGGGGGGTGGTTTCTTGTTATCTGTCTCTCTGTTTCTCTCTGTCTTTCTGGCGAGCGCACATGCCCTATAGCAAAAAACCTATCAAAAAAAAAAACACAATCCCCAAAACAAAAAACCCACAAAAAAAAAAAAAAGAGTAAAAAAAAAAAAAGGCTTCATCTCTTAACATTATAACTTTGTCAACACCTGAATTACAGAATGGACACATTCAAACCATAGCAGGTTGTTTTCATATTTCAGCTATTATAAATAATGCTATCAATATAGGTATATAAAAATCTCTTCAAGACCCTGCTTTCAACCCTTCTAAGTATAGACTCAGAAGTGAAATTGCTGGATCATGTGGTAATTCTTTCTTTTTTTTTTTTTGGAGACATTTTTGCTATAGGGCACGTGCACTCGCCAGACAGACAGAGAGAGACAGAGAGACAGAAAGTGAGAAATCACCCCCCAGGGGGGATGGCCACGCCACAATCCCTTCTCCTCCATTCTTCTCTCAGGATCTTGGGCATGCACACACACTTGCCCAGCGTGAGTTTTAAGCCACCGGGTCCGGGATGCAAACCGCGGTCGACTACATGGGAGTCCAGCGACATAGCCATTACGCTAACTGCTGGTCCCCTGATCATGTGGTAATTCTGTGTTTATTTTTTGAGAAACTGCTGTACCACAGTATTTTCCATAGCTACTGTACCATTATGCATTCCCTCCAACAGCGCCCAAGGGTACTACTTTTTCCACATCCTCACCAACACTTGATATTTTCTGTTGTTTTATTTTCATAGTAGTCATTCTAATGATGTGAGATGGTGTTTTGATGTAGTTTTGATTTAGATTTCCTAATGCTGAGCATGCTTCAGATTTCCTAATGACAAATTGAGCATTCTTTCAGAGCTTATTGGCCATTCATATACCTTCTTGAGAGAAATACCTATTCAAGTCCATTTCTTTTGCTGAATTTGTTCATCAGTCTTCATAGGTTTGTGTGTGTGTGTGTGTGTGTGTAAAATATTTAGAATTTTATATATAAGATTATATTATCTGTGAATGGAGATAATTTTCCTTTTTTTTCCCCAATCTAGACACATTATTTCTTCTTGTTTTGTTGCTCTGGTTAGGAGTTCCAGGACCATGGTGAATAGAAGTGGTGAAAACAAATATCTTTGCTTTCCTTAAATATGATGTTTGCTATTGGTTTTTCTTATATGAATTTTTTTTTAATTGTGAGGTGGTTTTTTTCTATTCCTCTTTCTGGAGGTTGTTTTCTGTTTGCTTTCGTTTTATCTTGAACAGGTGTTGAATTTTGTCAAATACTTTCTCTGCATCTATTGAGATGATCATGTGGGGTTTTTCATTCATTCCATTAGTATAGTGTATTACCTTGATTAGTTTTAAAGTATTAAATACCACTTGGTTGTGGTATAAATACCACTTGGTTGTGGTTTCAGTACTTGTATAATAGGCTGTTGAAATTGGTTGTTAGGATTTTGCTGAAGACTTTCATATCAGTGTTCATGGGGGATACTGGTCTATACTGTTCTTACAGTGTCTTTATCTGGCTTTTCTATCTGGATAATACTTACTTCCCAGAATGAGTTATGAACTGTTTCCTCTTCTTGGATTTTTTTTTTTTTGAAAACTTTGAGGCTTGCTATTAGTTCCACTTTAAATGTTTGGTAGAATTCACCAGTGAAACTATCTGATCTAGGACATTTTATTTTTTATTACCAATTAAATGTCCTTAGTAGTTACAGGTCTACTCAGATTCTTTTATTCCTTTATGATTCAGTGTAGGAAGGTTGTTTTTGTCCTTAGAATTTTGTCCATTTCATCCAGCTATTCAATTAGGTGTAGGTTTTTCTTAGTACAGACAGTTCTCAACTTATAATGATTCAATTTACAATCTTTCAGTGTTATGATGGTTATAGTGGGACATATCCTGTTATAAGTCAAAAAGTTCCTTCAACATTATAATTTCTTACATTTAATTGGTGTACATCTTTATGGCATACAATGTGGTTTTTCAAAGCACACATGCAGTATGTAACATTTTCACCAAAATATCATATATTTTTGTGTCTGTTAAACACTTTCTTCCTAAGCCCCTCACATTCTTCCCCCATCCTATATAGTCTCTGGTATCTACACTTGTGCTTGCTACTCTTATGTTTTTAAATTTTATGATTTCTGCCGTAGAATTTAGACATTCAGTATATATTGAGCAGGGATATACAGCATTCATCTTTCATAGTCTGGCTTACTTCATTTAGAATTCATTTTTTAATATTCATCCACTCTGGGCCAAATGACAGAGTCTCACTGTTCCTTATGCCATAAATTATTTTCTTGGCTTTCTCCAAGTCTTCTTTAGATCTTTGATAATCTTTAAGACAATTGTTTTAAAGTCTTTGTCTTATATGTCTGCTATCTGGTCTTTGCAGCAACAATTTCTATTGGCTTATTTTTCCTTTGAGTGGGCCATACTTCCTTCTTTATTTTGTGCCTTGTGATTTCATTTTGTTAAAAACTGGACATTTCAACATAATATCGGTAATTTTGGAAATCAGATTTTTCTCCCCTTCGCACGGTTTGCTGATTTTTAATTTTTTTGTTGTTGTTTTATGCTGTCTCCATATCAAGGATCAGCCTGTAATGCAAATTTCAGGTCTTTTTAGAACCAGAACCTTTCACTGGGTGTGTGCAAAAACTTTCTAATTTCCCCTGTATATGCAGCTACTTTTCAATGCCCCAGTCTTTAATGTCTGGCTCCCGAAGCAGGAAAAATGAAAAACAAAGTGAGTAGTGGTAGTGGATAGGAATAAAGGTGTTAGTCCTTTAAATTCCTTGAAAGGTTTGGAGGGAGAGGGGCTTGCAACAATTAGCAGGGAGGTAATAATAGACCACTTCTGCTCTGCCCCCAGACATCAGAAGCAATAATTAATGATTGGATTACAGAACCCTATTTGGAGGACAAGAGTCCCTATTTTTCTTCAGGCTGCATGGCATAAAAGCTAGTAATAAGAGGGGTCAGCTCTGAAATTTTTTAAACTGTTTGCTTATTTTCATATTATGATTATATAGGTTTATCTTAAATGTCTTAGAGCCTGAGAAGATGGGTAGAGTGCTATGTAGGAAGAAAATGGATGGCTGGATCTCCTTAAATTTTCCTCCCTTTCTTCCTTTCTTTCCTCCTTCCATCCTTCCTTTCTTCCACCTAGGTTGAACTGAGGTTTGATTCTGAACTGACCTGTACATGCTGGTTGTGTGCATGCCCACGAGCTTAACTGTCCAAGAAGGCTAGGAGGAGAATTGTGGCATGGGACCCATTGAGGGTCTTTCTCTTTCTCTCTTTTGGTGTGAAAAGAAATTAATAATACACTTAAAATTTTTTTTAAAGGATGTAGGCTCTGAGGTCAGTATCTGTGTACAACTCTGCTATTTACTTACTTCCAAAAACTTCTTAAACTTTCTGCACTTCGGTCTACTCATTCATACAATGAGAACAATAGTACATACTATCAATGACTCCTTTTGGTCTTCCTCTATTTCCAATGCACAAATGTAGTAAACCTTATTTTTAAAATAGATCCAAAATCCAGCTTATTCCCTCCAGGTGAAGTCATCTCTTATTTAAAATACTAGAGTAGCCTCCTAACTAGTCTTTTTGTTTCTACTATTGTTCCTCTCATTCTATTTTCCACATAGCAGTCACTTTAAAAGTATGAATTAGGGTTCAGATGGTGGCATGGCTATAAAACATGATGCTCTTTGAGGCTCACCCACATGGGTAGCTTCTCATCCAGAGACTCTGCTGAGTGTACTGGGCACATGTGTGCCCATGATCCTGGGCTGGAAGTTAGGAGTGGATAATGATATCAAGATCCTGTTGGCAGTGCTCTCTCCCTGTCTTTTCTATCTCTTATGAAAAAAAGAAATACTTTTTTAAAAATTATAAATTAGAACATGGCACTTCTCTTCCGGAACTTCTTAAGGTTTCCCATTCCACTCTGAATACAATCCAGAGTCTTTGCTGTGTCCTGTAAGATCATTTGCAGTTGGCCTCCTGTTCCCTCTATTTTCTTCATTGCTGCCCCTGCTTACTCTACTCCAGTCTTCTGTCATTATTTCTCCTCTCAAAAACAACAAACACACACACACACACACACACCTCTAGGCTCTTGCTCTAATTGTTCCTTTTTCAAGAAAAATTCTTCCCCCAGGTAACCACAGGGCCATCATTCAATTCATTCATTTCTCTTCAAATGTTAACTTGGAAGGTCTTCCCTAATCACCCTTTATGATGAAGAACCTTCCTTGGGCAATTTTCTTTTCCTTTATCCTGCTTTATTTTCAGTAATGGCACTTTAAAACCCAACACAGTTCAAATCAATAACCTCTTGTCTATCTCCTACCACTAGCCTAGTGGTTTTCAACTAGGGGTGACTTTACTGCTCAGAGGATACTTGAAAATATGTGAAGACGATTTTGTTTGTAGCAGTGAGGGAAACCATAGAGCTGTCCTCAGATTGCAGGGTTGCAGTTAAGCACTCTAAAATACCCAGGACAGCCACCCACAACAAAAATGATCTGGCTCAAAATGTCAATGTATATGTTATTTTATACATTTAAGCATTATACGTCATTTAGTTTGTAAATTGAATTTACCCAACATGAATATACTTCACACCAGTCCAGCTGTGGATAAAAACATGTTATTATCAACAGATAATAATCCATTTCTGTGTCCCATAAATGTCTTGGATTTCTATTTTCCTCCTTCATTACTTTCCTTACACTCACCCTCTCCTCCCATCCCCTCAGCCCATTGTTTCCAGTATCCATAACCATTTTCAATGCATCTGTGTCCGCAAATATTTCAGTTTCCATCATAGAGTGTTGACAGTTGGTATATGTTAAGTGGAGACATACAATGTCTCTCTTTTATAGCCTGGCTTGCTTCACTCAGCAGTAAATTTTCCATATTTGTCCACTTTCTATCAAATGCCAGGGTCTTGTTTTTTATGGTTGAATAGTATTCCTTAGAGTATATGTGCCACACATTTTCAATTCATTCATCTGTTTGTGGACATTAGGGTTGGTTCCATGTCTTAGAAATTGTGAATAATGCTGCAAGAACATAGATGTGCAACCACTTTTCTAACTGAATGTTCTCCCATCCCAGGAATGGAATTGCTGGATCATATGGTAGTTTGTATTTGTAGGTCTTTGAGGAACCTCCATATTGTCCTCTACAGTGACTGGACCAATCTACATTTACAATTTACATTTCTCACCAGCAGTATAGCAAAGTTCCCTTTTCACCCTATCTCTGCCAGCACTTGTCATTTTTTGTTTTGTTAATCTTCACCATTCTGACTGGGTCTAGGTGGTATCTCATTGTGGTCAGATCTGCATCTCCCTTAAGATGAGTGATGTTGAGCATTTTTTCATATGTTTTTTAGCTGTTCCTATATCTTCCTTAGAGAGTTGTTTATTAAGCACATTTCCCCATCTTTTAATTGGGTTAATCTTTTTTTTTTTTTTTTCTGGGTAAGCCACTTGAGTTCTCTGTTTATTCTGGTTATCAGTCCCTTATTTAAGGCATAATTTACAAAAATATTCTCCCATTCCAAGGGTTGTCAATTTACACTAATTACTATGTCTTTTGCTATGCAGAAAGTTCTTAATCTGATGTAATCCCACTTGTCTATTTTGTGCTTTAGAGGTTTAACTTAAGATGTCTTTGTCTACCCCATTGTCTTCCAGAGTTTCCTCAGTGTTTTTCCGGCACCATTTTCTGAAGAGGTTTTCTTTTTTCCACTGGGTTGACTGGTTCTCTTTGTCAAAAATCAATTGATGGTGGGAACCAGCAGTTAGCGTAATGGCTATGTCACTGGACTCCCATGTAGTCGACTGCGGTTCGTGTCCCAGACCCGGTGGCTTAAAACTCATGCCGGGCGCATGTGCGTGCGTGCCCAAGATCCCGAGAGGAGAATGGAGGAGAAGGGATTGCAGTGTGACCATCCCCCCTGGGGGGTGATTTCTCGCTTTCTGTCTCTATGTCTCTGTCTGTCTGGCGAGCGCACGCGCCCTACAGTGAAAATCTCTCCAAAAAAAAAAATCAATTAATGGTATGTTTTGGGGTTTATTTCTGCGGTCTTCATTCTGTAACACTGGGCTACTTGTTTGTTTTTGCACCAATACCATGCGGTTTTGATAATCACAGGTTTGTAATATATTTTGGAATCAGGGAGTGAGTTATTGCCCACTCCACCCTTCTTGCACAGGATGGCTTTGGCAATATGGAATCTTTTATGATTCCAGACAAATTATATGATTGTCTTTTCTAGATCTGTGAAGAATGTCTCTTGTAATTTGATAGGGACTGCATTATTTATGTAGATTACTTTGGGTAGAATTGCCATTTTGATTATATTAATTATTTCAATCTAGGAACATTGGCTGTCCTTCCATTCTTTTGTGTCATTTTCATTTTTTAAAACATATTGTCATAGTTTTCCTTGTAGAGGTCTTTGACTTCCTTGATTAGATTTATTCCTAGGTATTTTATACATTTGTGACTATGGTACATGGGATTACTTTCTTCAATTCTAGATCAATCTGCTTGTTGTTTGTGTATAGAAATGCTGTAGTTCTAGATCTGTCTGCTTGTTGTTTGTGTATAGAAATGCTGTAGATTTTTTGGATGTTGATTTTGTATCCTGCCACTTTATTGTATTTATTTATTACTTCAGGAAGCTTTTTTCATGGATACCTTTGGGTCTCCTATATATAGAAACATGGCATCTGCAAATAGAGATAATTTCAACTCTTCTTTTTCTATTGGAATGCCTCTTATTTTATTCTCTTATCTTGTTGAATTGGATAGGTCTTCCAGGACTATACTGAAAAGGAGTGGAGAGCATGGGCAGCATTGTATTGTACCAGTTTTTAGTGGAAAAGCTTTCTGCTTTTCCTCATTCAGTATAATGACAGCTACAGTCCTTTCATAGATGGCTTTTATCATTCTTAAAAATGATCTTTCTATGCCAATTTTGCTGAGAATTTTAATCACGAAGGGATGTTGGATTTTGTCTAATGCTTTTTCTGCTTTGTTTGAAATAATTGTTTAGTTTTAATCTTTATTTCTGTTAATATAGTGTATTACATTATGATTTTGCATATGTTGAACCACCCTTGAATTCCTGGAATTTATTTATAAAATGAATTCAGGTGGTTCCTTTTTTTTTGGATCTTAGAAATGGAATAGAATGGGGGTTACCTCTTCTTTAAAAGTTTTGTAGAATTCAAAAGTAAAGCCATCAGGACCTGGGCTCTTCTTTTTGGGGAGGTTATTACTGATTCAATCGCATTGCTTATTATGGGTCTACTCAGGCTTTCTGTGACCTTCTGAGTCAGTCTTGGTAGGTTATATGTGTCTAGGAATTTGTCTATCTCATTCAGGTTTTCTTGTTTGTTGGTGTATAGTCACAGTATCTTCTAATGATGTTTTATTTCTATTTTGTCTGTTGTACTATTGCCTGTTTTGTTGTGAATTTGATTTATCTGGTTCCTTTCTTTCTCCTTAACTAGTCTAGCTAATGGTGTATCAACCTTATTTATCCTTTCAAAGAACTAGCTTTTCCTTTCATTTATTTTCTATATAGTTCATCTATTTTCTACTTCATTTATTTCTGCTTGAATCTGTTACTATTTTCTCTCTCCTGGCATTTTTTAAATTTTATTTTGTTTTTCCCATTTTCTGAGGCATGATGTTAGGTTGCCCATTTGCCAACTTTCTATCTTTTTCTTATGCGTGTTAATTGCTATGAACTTCCCTCTTATGACTGCTTTTCCAGTGACTCATAGAGTATGGAAACTTTTACACTTATTATCATTTGTTTCCATAAATCTTTTTATTTCAGTCTTAATCTCTTCAGTAGTTGTGAAGTCATTCAGGAGTAGGTTATTTAGTTTCCATGTATTTGTGTATTTTCTAGTTTTTTTTCCCCTAAAATTGATATCAAATTTAATTCCATCATGGTCTGAGGAGATGCTGGATATAGTTTCTCTGCCTTTGAATTTGTAAGGCTTGTTTTGTGCCCTGTCATGTGGTCAATCTTCCAAAAGGTATCATGCAAGGGTGAGAAAAAATGTATACCTTGTGGTTTTTGGGTGGAAAATTATATAGATAACTGTTAAGACCAACTGTTAAGACCACCTCTTTGCTTATTTTTTGTCTCGTTAACCTGTCTAAAGAAGATAATGGGGTGTTGAGATACCCAACAATTAGTATGTTGCAGTCTTTCTCTCCTTTCAGGTCTAGCAGTCTTTCCATCACATACTTAGGTTGTCCTGAGTTGGATGCATAGATTTTTATAAGCATTATATCTTCTTGATGAATAAGTATAGTATATAATGCCTTTCTTTGTCTCTTCTTACATTTTTTGTCTATAAACCTATTTTGTCTGAAATCAGTATCATGACTCCTGCTCTTTTTTGTTTTTCCCATTTTCTGAGACATGATGTTAGGTTGCCCATTGCCAACTTTCTTTTTCTTATGCATGTTAATTGCTATCAACTTCCTTTCTGTTTGCATGGAATACCTTTTTCCAGCCCTACAGTTTTAGTCTATGTATGTCTTTATCCATGATGTGAGTTTCCTGTAAACAACAGAGAGAGGATTTCTTTCTTTCTTTCTTTCTTTCTTTCTTTCTTTCTTTCTTTCTTTCTTTCTTTCTTTCTTTCTTCATTCCTTTCTCTTTCTTTCTCTCTCTCTCTCTTCCTTCCTTCCTTCCTTCCTTCCTTTCTCTTTCTTTCGCTCTTTCTCTCTCTCTTTCTCTTTTTTCTTTTCTTTTCTTTTTTCATTCAGCTACTCTGTATCTCTTTATTGGAGAATTTAAACCACTAACATTCAACGATATTGATATTTCAGGACTTGTCCCTGCCATTAAGTTAGCCATTTTCTTGGTTGCTTTTGTACTCTTATTTCTGTCTGTCTTTAGTTTTCCTAATATAGCACTCCCTTTAGAACTTCTTAAAGAGCTGGTCTATTGTTGGTAAAAATCTTTTAGGTTTTGTTTTTCTGAGAATGATTTTATCTTTTCTTCCCATTTGAAGGATAACCTTGCTGGGTATGGTAATCTTGGTTGAAATTGTTCTTCATTTAACACTTTGAATATATTTCCCCATTCTTTCCTTATTTGCCTTGTTTCTAGTGAGAGGTCTGATGTTAGCTTGATGGGATAACCTTTGTAAGTAATTTGATGTTTTTCTCTTGCCAATTTTAGTATCTTGTCTTTATCTGTAGTTTTGGCCAATCTGACTTGATGTGCCATGGAGAAGATATTCTTGGATTGATTCTATTTGGAATCCTTCGTATTTCTTGGGTCTGGATGTTTAAATGCTTCCCTAGACTTGGAAAGTTTTCTTCCAGGATTTCATGGAATAGATTTTCAATACCCTTATTAGATACTTCACCTTACAGGATACCAATTATTTGGATGGGACATTTAATGGAATCTAGTATTTCTTGTATAATAGACTCATTTTTTTGTTGTTGTTATTTTCTCTGTTTGGTGTTTTTCTTCTTCTTTTTTTTTTTTTTGGGGGGTTTTTTTTTTTTTTTTTTCTTACGCGACA
>NW_006159849.1:3092492-3106801 GCF_000334495.1 Tupaia belangeri chinensis
CGCCCAGCCTGAGTTTAAACCACTGGGTCCAGGACTAGAACTGTGGTCGACTATGTGGGAGTCCAGTGACATAGCCATTATGCTAACTGCTGGTCCCTCTGTTTGGTGTTTTTCTAGGACAGAGATTTTTGTCTTCTATATCCAAGATTCAATCTTCTGTATGATCTAATCTACTTTTAATACTTTCGAGGAAGGCTTTAATTTCCTGTATTCCAGCCTTCATCTCTAACAGTGCCAGTTGATTCCTTTTTATGGTGCCTATTTCTTCTTTCAAATCATGGAAGAACTTTCTTCTCTTTTGGAGCTCATTGTCTTTTTTCTGTTTCATCTTCTGGAGTTTGTTGTCTCTTCTCTTGCATATCACTTTGTTTTGTCACCATGAATATTCTGAATTATTTATTGGACATTTCCATGAGTTCCACTGTGCTGTCTGTGAATGATTAGGACTTATTTTTCCATGGGGGAGAGATATTTTCTTGGTTTCTCATAGTTTTTGTGCCTCTGTGCTGGTTTCTGGTCATCTGATGGATTATATGTTTCCTCCTAATTTCTTGGAGTTAATTTTGAGCATTTAAAGGCATGCAGGAGGAGGTGATCCATGATCTTTTGGCAGCTCTGTCTCCCTAATGCTCACCATATAACCTGCACTTTTGTCTCTGGGACTGAGTGTTCCAAAGGCCTCCCAGTTTCTAGAGGAGAGGTGCACCTAGGGCTGAGCTGTAGGGTTTCAACTGAGAAAGAAAATAGGGATCATGCAGCACTCGCTGCACGCCACATACTTTAGAAAACTGTGAAGTCTGTAATGAATGTGAGAGAGTGGAGGTTCCAAGGTGGTCTCTGGGGGTTCACTTACTTACTACTACCATGCAGGAGCTGGGAATAATGGAGGGGAGGAAGTTCAAAGCAAGAGGGTCTGGACACCTGGAGCAGATGGAGAGAAAGTGCAATTTCCAAGGCAGTCTTTGGCCTCAGTTTACTCACTTTTGCCACACTGGTTCCAGGAAGAATGGTGGGAAAGAAGTTCTCAAAATGTTAATATATTGCTGAGGTAAAAAATATAACTATAGATTTAAGTGGAATGAGAGCAAGTTGACCCTGGTGTTTACACTGGTAGCTGACACAACGGTTGAGCACCATTTATTTCTGTTGAATAAATGAATAAACTGAGAATGTGGTAAAGCACTTAGTGTAGTGTTGGGCAGGCAGGAACTATTCCCATTGACACTGAGCAAATATTTATTGACATTTATAGCACACCAGGCACTGAACTAACATCTGAAGTCAACACTGTGAGCAAGATACCCCAGATTCCTGTTCTCATGAAGGTTACTTCTTAGTGGACATTCATATTAGTTATTATTGTCTTCATTATTATTTTATTTGTATCAGTCCTCTTGGAACCATCTAAGATTTCCCATGAGACCTTGTTTTTTTGTTTGTTTGTTTGTTTTGTTTTATGCTTTGTTTTTTGATGATGTGAATTTAATTTTTCAGAGAAGTTCTGTAAAACTTGGAGAGTTTAGTTTTGCTAGAAGCAAGTTGATATGGTATAAGTAATATAGAATTTGGAATAAAACTGTCTAGGTTGATATTGCAGTAGCACTTAATGTAGGTAGTATCACTCAGGATAGGCAGGTTCTAACACAGTCACAAAAGACTACAACTTCCTCAGGCCTACAGCAGGTCTGTTTGTGCTCACATGGCACTGGCTTATTTTATCAACCAAAACAAGTCATGTGACCAACTCTGATGTGACTAGGGCAAAAAAAAAATTATTTTATTTGAAGGATGGGAAGAGAGCATTTGTGGATATTAAGAAAACAGTCTGGTTTTTTCATCCTCACAAATCAGTCTGATTTTGTAAAATATATTCATTAGGCTTTCAGTTATAAATTGAAGGGCAACTCATACTGGCTTAAGAAAAAAACTATAATTTATTGTGTCATGTAACCAGACCCTCCCCTGCATATACATACACATACACACACAGACACACACACACACACACACACACACACTCTTTGGCTCTCTTTTTCTCAGTCCAGAGAAGTGGCTAGTCATTAAAATGAAGTTCTCTCTCTCTCTCTCTCTCATTTTCTCCCCCTCCCTTGACCCCACCATAGCTCTGCTGCATATGGAGGCGAAGACCACTGACATCCTTTTGTATCCATGACTGAGAAAACAGGCAATTTTCTTCTCCAAGTCTATGTTTAAAAAAATTCTGGGAAAGGATTTTAACAGCCTACCTGTGTACCCTTCTAATCATTATTGTCAGGGGAGTGGGAGTACCATGATTAACTGAACCTGGGTCGCTTCCCACTTCTGTGGCTGGGGTTGAGGGAGGGGGTTGTAATTGGCAGCCTGGTCAGCCTCACATGAAGTATATAGGGGAGTAATAATTTCACAGAGCAGGACCAGATCCTGCACAGGTGAAGTTGACCAAGCAATTGAACACATACCTAACCCACTCTAAATAAGATAAAGCATATGAAAGCCTTTTGTAAACTTTAAAGCTTTGTCCAAATGCTAATTGCTGTTATTATTCCTTTCAGGTTGAATAAAAAGGCACGTTATTTACTAGGGTAAATTAATGTTGGTGGCAGGCAACTATTGTTCCACACACTTAGTTAGGTGAAAGTAAAGTTGCAATAAATAGGCAAGAGATTATCAGTGAATTGAGCAAGTCAATGACAAAAACTGCTTAGTATTGAACCTAGAAGTGGTGCTTATTATTTAGGAATGAGGCTGCATCTGCAAGACAATGACTACCCAGCTATAATGTGAAAAATTCTGCAATATGTATTTTCTGAGTACTATTATGTCCTGGCTCTGTGCTAGGGGATATTCTAGAAGAATAAGACACAGTTCCTCTCTGGGAAAAATATTCCACAACAACCAGATCCCAATAGCTCCAAATATGCAGATTATGTCAAGGAAGGATCAGGACAATTGACTGAATATTTCACTTTTCGTCCTGATGCTTTGACAGCCTGTTTCTCATACTTACTGAATGATGTTTAATTTAATTCATGTGCTCGAGGCAGCACACTCTGCATTGCAGCTGTGCACAGTTAGTTTGAAAGGGCTTTCGCGGCAAGGCCAAAGGCGGGAAGCACACTGCTATGATACCTTGATGAATGGACCCCTTGGGAAAGAAGCGCCTTTATAATGAAGTCACAAAAGAAATCTTCATAAATCCTCAGAAACCCAGCGGCTTGCATGTGTGAGCTCAACCAAAATACTTCCAAAGCGGCCCTGCAGAAGGTAAATAAGGCCAGTACTAGGCAGAACTTCTATAAATCTGACTGCTGTGTCTTCAGGCACTATTCCTACCATCACCCCCATACGGCCACACATACAAGCATGCATAAATACTCAAGTGCATGCATGCATGTGCTTGCTCTCTCTCTCTCTCGCTCTCTCTCTTGTGCTTGCTCTCTCTCTCTCTCACACACACACACACACAAATACATCCTTCTTTGTGGTGAACCCTACTCCTGCTTCAGTTCCCAGTGCCTCCTGCTTTTTCAATTGAAGCGGAAGTACCTCCTGCTTTTTCAATCGAAGAAGAAATAATTGTCAGTTTTGCTTGACGATCAATTAAGTTACTCGTGATAATAAATTAGACCTTCTCAATCATCATTGCATTTATAGGCCTTAAACTCCAACTATGGTTGATGACAGGTTCTGAGGGAGTGTGCCTATGAGCCGTGGGGAGGGTCTGCAAACATAATTAAGCCTATTATGCCAATAGTCGTGAAGGTGAAACTGATTCCATCTTTTTAGCAAGCGTGAAGGATAGTGGCAGGTTTCCATCTTTGAGTCTCCTACTTCTCAGAGCTTCAACTGGCTGGGGGCTTTGTCCCAGAACTGGCATCTAAGAGGGCCCTATATTTTGATCTTTACTTCATTCCAGGAACCTGTGTTGCCTCGGCGGCAGTAAGGATTCACTGCTAGAGCCCTCCCTTTCCTTTCTTTTCTCTCCTGTGTGTGCATGCCCTAATGAAGTACTAGGGATTGAGTGGCTCCAATGACAAAAATTTATTTTCTCATAATTCTAGAGGCTAGGAGTCAGATCAAGGTGGTTGCAGTGTGGGTTCTGTCTGAGGGCCTTCTAGCTTATAGCTGGCCACCATCTCCCTGGGACTTTACATGGTCTTCCCCTGTGCTTATCTGCGTTCTTATCAGGACACCAGTCATATTGCGTTAAGCCCATCCCAATGTCCTCATTTTAACTTAAGTACCTCTTTAAATACCTAACTCCAAATGCTTAGGTTAACTTTCTCATTTTGAAGAACTGGGGCTTAGGGCTTTGACATACAAATTGGTGAAGGGGGGGCACAATATTCAACCCATAACTACCTCCCTCCTTCCCTTTATCCTGACTGGTGACATGTTCCCTTCATCTCCTTTAATTAGCCCAGGTTCCTAGTTATCAGAGAGGTTGAGTCAAAAGAAAAAACTAAACATTCTTCCAAAATGCCAAAGAACAAAGCCAAAAAGCCCTCCAAAGCAGGAGTGAAAATCTTGGCAGGTTAGAGATGGTTCTCAAGGGCCTATGTTTAGATCTAAGGAGGCAGGAAGCTGGAGAGAAAAAGCATGTGAAGAGGTCAAAATAACAACCAGAGGTTGGTCTGGGTGAGCACCAGAGCTAGCAGGCCCCAGTCCAGGGCTGGCATCTAGATGTTAATGGCCTAAAAACTGAGACAGAATGGACATTAACCCAGCCTTACACAGTTTATTCAAATCCTGGACTTTCCATTCCTAGCCTTGCTGACTCCGGTTCATGATTCTGCAACATTACATACTTGCTTTCTCTACTCAAAACTCACTTCCCACCCCCTTTGTTCCCCGGTGAGCTCACTGTGAATGTTCTCCAGATTTTACAAACATGTCATTGCTGATGTAAGGCCTCCTTAAGTCAGTATATTTTACTTTGGCTGTTTGGAGATCCAACTAGATTAAGTTCCATGAAGAGACACATCTTTGCACTTTGTGAGGCTCCGCAGTCGTAAGTTCTCAACAAATGTTTATTCAGTGCATGGTTGGAATTAGGCAGGTCAGATTATTCCTTGGAGCTCACTTAGTTTATGTGTCATGTGTCTCTCATAGCTGCCTTTTATGTAGGGAAGTGCAGGGTAGAGAGTTCAGTGTCTTCAGTACTATAAGCAGTTGTTTATTTTTTAAAGAGATTTTTGCTATAGGGTACACGTGCTCACCAAAGAGAAAGAAAGAGACTGAGAGACAGAAAGCAAAAAATTACCCTCTTCTCTGGGGGTCGGGGGGTTGGGGGGCTGGCCACACTGCAGTCCCTTCTTAACCATTTTCTTCTTGGGATTTGGGGTATACATGTGCATGTGTCCGGTGTGAGTTTCAAGATACTTAATCTGGAACTTAAATCATGTGAGAGACCAGTGCCTTAACCACTATGTCACTTTGTGGCTCCACATAAGCAGTTTTTTGATATGGGTAACAAGCCATACTCTGACACCAGATTGTTTGCATTTGAATTCTGACTTCCTCACTTATTGGCCTAGTGACTGTTTAATTTGGTAGAGCTACCACAGCAAAGTATCACAACTGGGTGGCTTAAAACAGAAAGCGATTATCTCACAGTTTAGGAGGCTGGAAGTCTGAGGTCAAGGTATGGGCAAGGTTGGTTTCTTCAGAGATCTGTGAAGGAGAACCTGCTCCATGCCTGTTTCCCAGCTCCTGATGATTGGCTGGAATCGTGGCTATCTTAGCTTCTGCTGGATCACCTTGACCTCTGCCTCCATTACATGGTATGCTCCCCAAGTCTGGTTGTCTATGTCCAGATTCTCCCTTCTTACTAGGACACCATGTTGGATTTGAGGCTCACCCTACTGCAGTAAGACCTTGTCTTAACTTAGTTATATCTGCAACAACTCTATCTTCCAGTAGGGTCACATTCTGAGGTATTGGGGGTTAGGACTTCAACATATGGATTTTTGGGGAACACAATTCAACCAATAATAGTGACCTTTGGTAAATTACCTGGTTTCAGTTTTCTTGTTAGTAATATAGAATAATAAGAGTGCCTACTTGACGAAGTTGTGTGACTACATGAATTAATATATATGAAGCTCTTAAAGCATGGCACAGGTAAGCCCCACACTGGCATTAGCTGTTATTATCTGTCTGTCTCCTTGCTGACCTATGAGGAGTATGCTTGGTCATACTTAGAGTGCCATCGCATCACATGTAGTACAGCATATAGCAGAGTACTTTGTGCCTGCTACTTAATCTTTGAATTGAATTGATGAAACCAAATATAAGGCAGAGATCCTTCAGAGTGATACTGGGGGTAGAACTGAATGTCTGTCTGCATTTGTGAGATAGAATGTTTAGTGATTATGCTTTATTATGCCATTCACATAGTTACATCCCAAAGGCTTACCCTGGAGGAATTTGAACCCCTCTTTCTTGGTCTCTCCCTGAGGTTTTGTGCTTTTTTTAGACATGCTTAGGGAATTTGGTATTACATACACAAATGCTGTCTTGTCTTCAGGTACTGAGAGAGCATTCAGCCTAAGCATCTTACCTTTAGTTACTGGCATAACCGAATGTTGCCGTTCTGTGATTCTCTTCTCAGTTGTGATATTATCAGTGCAAGGCACGAAAAAGAAGGGGAGAGCAATGTGGTATTTCTTCCTCAGAGGCCTGGGTGGGCCATCTGGCAATCTTTAAATCTGGGTGCCAGATTGAATAACATGCTTTGGGTGACTTTTTAAATGTATTATTCAGGGGAGATGTTGTTTTAACCTCTGCACTTCACACAACTTCCTAGCTGATGGAAATCTTTTCTCTCCTTTGCTTGAAAATTATGTGGACTGGAGCCCAGGAGAGACTAATAAATCAGCATGAGAATTCCTCAGCTGGTCTGAATAGCAGCTAATGATAGAAAAGGTGTTTGAATCATTCTGCACAATGCAAGGACAAGGAAACGCTGCACGATTGCTATTCAGCAAATAAATGAGGGAAATTCAAAATGATCATGGAAAATGGAGTTAAAGAATGAGTTTATTTTGGTGCAAAAAAGTGCTTCAAATATATGCATATTTAAAAAAATAATATGCATTTTCCTTGAACTCTCTGAATACCCCTTGTAAGATGCACAGTCTGGTTCCTGACTGATAAGGTAACTCAATCCCTCCTCCCGTTCATGATCATCTCCATGTGGGAGTCCAAGAGGTGGAATGAGAAAAATACTTGCACAGGGAGATAGTGGGTTCAATTTGTAGCATTGACTGGATTGCCTTATTGGTTTCTTAAAATCAACAAGTTGTATCACTTTTCTGGGTCTGTTTCTCTTTGGGATCACTGGATTTTTGAACTAGGAGAGTGATCTTTGAGGTCTTGTCTATGCTTTCACTTCCTCCATCACATTTTATAAACGCATAGACCCTCAGCATTCTGTCTGCAGATTGAGTAGTTATTTTTCTCTAGTTTCTGACAGCCCACCAATTTAATTACTCTCTTGATGTTCAGTGCTACTATCTTCTAAATTGTATTGTCTCAAACAAGACTCATGACTTGAATGAGATCATGATCCTGCTTTAAAAGCGAATCATATGAAATAAGAAGTAGGTAAGGTCAACCCTATTTCTTAATTCTGAAAAAAGCATATCAATGGCTCAGGAAAGAAAGTATCTTCACATATAAGAATGAAGAGTATCCATCATCATTGGGCATGTGTGTCTTCTGAAGTTTTAGAATAAAACAGAAATTGAGGAAATACGAAAAGTGAAATAGCACCCCTGCATGTCACCTTTGACTCAGGGCTTGTTAGCAGGAGTACCAAGCTCATTAATAACTGACAGAAACAGATGAAGGATTTTCCAGAAATGTATCGGCAGGTTACTTTTCAATCTTTTGAAACACTTTGAGATGGTAACAAGTCAGCTACTGCACTAACTGACTGGTGATGAAGTTACCTTTGGCTAACTTATCTGAGGCAATGCATGTTTTTGATTCATCTTGGAAGAAAGAAACTTTGTAAGAGCGGAGTGATTTGGGTCACTCTGCCAAATCATGACTGGATATTTCTCTGAAACAAGAGGGAATGGGAGAAATTCTAAAACTTCCGATCTTGCTGAACAATCTGTAACACATGGGAAGAAGTGTAGAGAAAGAGCTAGAAGAAGTTAAGACCCAGCTTCTAAGTGTCTTGGATTTTTAAAACTTGTGTTAAATGTAGTTTTTTTCCTGCTGTTTATTTTGTTTGTTTGTTTATTTATTTATTTGTTTTTTCCTGCTGTTTATTTTGTTTGTTTATTTGTTTATTTATTTATTTATTTTTAAGATTTTGTTTGCAATAGGGTATATATGCTTGCTGGATAGAAACAGAGAGAAGGGGAAAGTGAGGAATCATCTCCAGGGGGAACAACCATGCTGCACTCCTTTCACCTCCAGTCTCCTTTCTGGATTTTGGGACATGCATTCACATACCCCTGGCATATTTCTCAGGCTGCCAGGTCCAGGACTCAAATCCACGTGGAGTTGACCATGCGGGCCAATGCTTTTCTTCAGCTCTGGGTTATGAATATTTGGGTTATGAATATTTCTATCTTAATTTAGTTATAGCTACAACAACTCTATCTTCCAGTGAGGCCACATTCTGAGGTATTGGGGGTTAGGACTTCAACAGATGGAGTTTTGGGGAACACAATTCAACCTATAACAGTGACCTTTGGTAACTTACCTACGTCATAGAATACTTGTTTAACCTTTTAGGAATGAGATTTTTTTTTTTTTAACAATTTTCTTAGACTAAGCATTCTTCATCTTAAAAAGGACCCAGAGAAAATCAAACCGAATGCCTGGGCAACATATTCATGGCGTGTGGATTTGTTAGCTCTCACAATGGAGGAGCACTCCACTTACCCAGCTGCTGTCTCATCAGAGCTCTGCAGAACTGGCTACAGATTGGGCTTCTAAACATTCCCAAGTCACTGACTGCCCTTAAAGCCAGGAAGGGGCTAATGAGCTGACTTTCACATTTGAGAAGAAGTCATTTGAGAAGATGAGATATTTAAAATTGATAAAATTTGAGAAAGTTTTTAAATTCACCTAACATTTGGTGGAAAATAAATCCAAATAACCCCAATTCCTTTGTATTTAAAATTTCAAAATATTGTCTTGTCAGAATAATTTCATAGACTCATAAATTTCTTCCCCACAGAATTCCTTCCTTTGTTTTGACCTATAACTAGTTTAGTTGCATTATTTTTATAACTTTAAAAACAAGAAAAGTCAAGCATATAATGTGATAGGTGTGTGTGTGTGTGTGTGTGTGTGTGTCTTTAATAAGTCCTTTGGTGAAAATATTAAAATCCTTTTGTTACTAAAAAAGGTGCTCAGTTAAGAGCACCTTTAGTGACCCTTTACTGTAAAGAAACTGAGTAGCTTGGGTAGAACATGTCAGTTTGAATTTCAGTTTTTCTATTTGTAAAAAAAAAAAAAAAATTAAATCTATGAAACCAACATTATCATCTAACGGTATAATCAAATACTAACTATAGTTATAGTTATATAATTCTGTGACTACATACTGTTGCTTTATAATCTGCCCAGAGGAGGAAAATCAGAAATTAATTTGTATTGATATACTACTATTACTTAGCATTTCTCTGAAGCTCATTATTACACTAGAGACTCGTTGGCATCTATAACCTGAAAATTGTTCTTGGATGGAAAAAACAAAATTCCGAGTGGAAAAATTTACATATTAATATCAAAAGGGCATATTGGTATTGGAAGAGACTTCATTGTTCCACAAGTGTACTACTAACTGTTCCCATGAAGTCCACAGGTAACCTACCATAGATAGTAAGAGGGTAAAAACTGGTCTGAGATATCAAACCACATAGTTCTGTAATAATTATCATGATTGAGAGGTCCCTAGTGTGGACAAGATGCCCAGCATTTATTTATTGGCTCAGCTGTATAGAACAGAAAACTCAAATGAACAGGGATTTCTTTTTTTAATCTCTTATGAAAGAAGTCTAATGAAGGGAGCCTAAGGTATTATGGCAGCTCTACAAAATTCATAGGGCCTCTACCATTCTTTCATTTTCCTATTACATTGTCCTGGTCTGAGAGCTTATAACCTGAAGGTCACCTTGGGATCTAAAATGGCTGCCAGAACTTGTCAACAAATCCATGTTCTAGGCAACAGAATTGTAAAAGGGAGAACTCAAAATGTTTTTCTCAGGCTGTCCCATGACCTAGTGATTAAGGAAGCCAGATTCCATATGGCCAACCATGGTTTGAATCCTGGACACATATAAATACAAGGCCAAGATCCCAACAGAATTGAGAAACGGAAAAGGGTTTGCAGCATGACCCTGCCCTATCAAGGGATGGTTTCTCCATCTCTCTCTCTCTCTCTCTCTCTCTCTGTCTCTATCTCCCTGGTGAGCACATGCACCCTCTGGTGACAAAATAAAACATAAACAAAAACAAAAACCACAAAATATCTCCCTAGTTTTTTCTCTCCTTTTTAAGAATCTTCCTGGAAATCCCTTCCAACAATTTGTACTTTATTTCCATAGGCCAGAACTGATTAAGTAGACATAGTTAGCTGTAAGAGAGGCTGCGAAATGCTGTGTTCTAGCTGTATATTTTAGTAATATAGATACTTTATTAGTAAAATAAAAGGCTGGAATGAATATTGAATCAGCAAGTAACAATTACCATACAACATATAAATTATATGGGGATTTACACATTATCATCAACAGATAATTTTCCATTTTTGTGCCCATTAAATGTAAAATAAATAAATAAATAATTTTGGACTTTCTGGTGAAAGAATAGAAAAGAGAACCTGTGGTCAAGGAGAACTGCCACTGGTAGCTAGTCAACTGGGTGCATCAAGGCTCTCCCTGGGCACTGCTGGATACTGATTACTAATAGCCTGGCTCACCTACCCTAGGACAAGTGAAGAAATAATAGCTAGCATCTATTGTCTGCTTGCTATTTGCCAAGCAGTGTATAGTAACTTTATGTATGTTACTTCTTTAAGTCTCAGGGCAATCCATGATGTAATGCTGACTTACTCCTGTTTTACATAGATGGATCTTGAGACTCTGAGATCATCTTGACCAAGCTTACTAGGAAGTGGAGATACAGAGACTTGAACTCAGATCTTTAGTCTCAGAAGCAAGAACTTTTACCCATTGTGCTGTACTATATCACTCACACGCACAAAGGAAGGAAAAAAAGGAGAGGAAAAGAGTGATGAAGAGGTAACAAAATGAAGGAAATCGCTGAACCAAAGTGAAAAATAGAATATTAATATGCTAAAAGATAGCTTTCATAGATAAAATTATGATTCTCGAATAAATATAAAATGAACATGTAAAAAATACTTTGTTTAAACTCATTAATTAATGGGTGTACCAGTAAGATGTTCAACATGTTTAAAGAAGAATTCAAAAAGCTATGTACATATAGGCAATGAGGACTGCTGAAAATAATTTTCAAATAGAGATGACTGGTCTATCTGTAATGCAGTAATCAATTACATCTCACCAGAACAAATTCCTTTCCATTTTTTAAAACTTCATTCATGATAGAGAGTATATGCATGTGGATAAGGGAGAGAAAAAGAGAAACATTCTTTAAAAAAAAAAAAAAAGAAAAGAATTATTATTTAATTTTTTTTTTTTAAGTTTGACTACAGAGGGGCAGAGAGACAGAAAAGGAAACTGAGAAAGCAAGCTGCCAGGTCTATGACTCCAGGGGTAGTTGACCATGTGGGAGTTCAGCACCTTAACCAGTGTGTCACCAGCTGGCCCTGAGAGAAGCATTCTTGACAGGGTCTCATTTTGCCCCAGTCCCTCTTCCCCAGCCCACAAGCCCCTCAGGATCCTGGGTATGCACACCTGTGCCTTGCATGTTTTTTGATCCAAACCTGTGGTTGGCTATGTGGCCTCCAGCACTGCAGTGCAGTTTGCTGTTAAGTGTGCCGTTAGACTGGGCCATTCCTTTCAGTTTCTTTTCTTTGTGGTTTTTTTTTTTTTTTTTTTTTTTTTTTTTTTTTTTTTTTTTGGAATTTTTTTTTTTTGGGGGGTGTGTCGACAGAGAAATAGAAAGCAGGAAATCACCCCCCAGGGGAGGACGACCATGCCGCAATCCCTTCTCCTCCATTCTCCTCTCGGGATCTTGGGCACACATGCACACGCGCCCAGCATGAGTTTAAGCCACTGGGTCCGGGACGCGAACCGAGTCGACTACGTGGGAGTCCAGCAACATAGCCATTACGCTAACTGCTTGTCCCCATTCCTTTCAGTTTCTAAGGACGACAATTATTTGCATTGTTACTGCTTTTATGTACAGACTAAAGTAATTGAAAAGTTGACAGTAATCCAGAAGGACCTGCTACAGAGGACACTTGGTAATCTTTTTGTCTGTTTTAAAGTTTCCTCACATACCTATATTATCATCTTCCTATAGTCAGACATACCAGCATTTAGAGAACCTTAAGAAATATCCTATAAACTTCTTTTACCCACCTACCTCCATTTATCTATGACCGGAGGTCCTGCATAGAGAGAGGGAAGAACAAAATACAATCTTCTCTCTTAACTGTCCAGGGTGCTGGCAGTAACTTTCCAAACTAAGGTGGAGAATCCCAAGAGCTGTCATGTCACCTTGTGAGGTAATTAGCAAATACTTCATGTATGCTTTTGATGCACCAGATCCTGTTCTAGATGGGCAGAGTGACCATGGCACCTGCTGTCAGATACTCACAGTGTACAAGGGAAACTTACCTCCCCACACAAGGCAAACAGTGGGCCAGTATTATGTACAAAGGCATGCCCCCACCCCCTGCCACACACATGTACGACTCTGAGAGTTATTATTTCCGTGGACATTTCCTACTTAAGTTTTAAGGCTTATAACTAGGTTATAGCATCCTTCCCAAGCCTACCCCACTTGTCTGCCTCCTTGATGTCCTTCTTCCTCAGTTGTGGAGCAGTTTGGAACACCATCAGAGGAAAACCACTATGTGCATTCAAGTTGCCAGTGTGATTTTTTGCTTGAGGCCAAACTATGGGTTTGGCAGCAAGTCCCTCATAAAAGCTTCATGTGATGTCCTTCTGTCATCTTTGGAGTTTCTGCAGTGATAAAGGGGTATATACTTGCTCAGCACAGAGACGCCTTCTGGACTCCTTAGACTCTGCCCTTACATCAGCTCACAGAAAAACAGGGAGGTGAAAGTGTCTACCTTTGTCTCTCTTCCCCTTCCTCCGCTTCCATCTCCCTCATCTGTTGTTCTCTGCCGTTCTGGCTCTGTGTGCTCTGGTCATTGTTTTGCCTATCAGTTCTTGTTCACAAAGGGTTTTTGCACTTACTTCTCTGGCTGGTTTTTCCAAGAATCCATTTACTATTACTTGGCCACAGATTTCAGAGGGCCCTGTTTGCTGCAAACTAATTATGACATGCCAGTGGCCAACAGGGCTCCTCTGCCATGCTAGCATCCACCTGGATTCTAGGCAGGGGACGAGCACATACAGGGGAGGGAAAGGAAAGAGAGAGAAAGAGGCACGGACTAATGTACTTCCTCTCCAGACCTTTTCCAGAAAAGAGCTAAACCATAATTCTGCTGTCTCCAAGAATAGTTATGGACTCAATTGTTCAAACACACTGATAAATGCCGTCACTTTCTGCCAAGTCTGTCACTGCTTGTGGTGTGTCCTTGGGTTGAACACTGACCTCCCTAGGACTATTGCCTGATTTACAAGATCAGAAAACAGGAATAGGTAGTTGGTACAGTACTTTAGCTTAAGCATCCTATTTAAATACACTAAAGCCTTTGAATGTTTTTAACATTAAGATTAATGTTGCTTTTTTTACCTGTTTAAGCAGATGTTCAGAATTGCCCATTGAAAAATGAGGCTTGAAAGGAGGCATTGAAACAATTGCTTTTCTTCTATTTGGAAGACTTCTGACTTTTTTCTTTTTCAGAGCAAACACCCGTACATGGGGAAAGAGAATGAAACAATTTAGGAAGGTCTAAAATAAACATAATCATGTCTCTTCCAACCCACTCATGCCTGACCACACAATCCAGTGTTAAACATTCTGAGCTTGTCGTTTTAGTTCTTCAGTTAGTTCCTTTGATAACTTTGTGCCTTAAAACCTGTATTTCTATTTCCTGAATTATCAACTTTGGATATACTTTTGGTTCCCAGTGTAACAGAGAAGAAACTCCCTCTTCTGCTACAACTCCTAGTTTTGTTTGGTTGTATTATTTATAGATTGCCAAGATTTAAAATATT
>NW_006159849.1:3106917-3138259 GCF_000334495.1 Tupaia belangeri chinensis
CTGCTGACTGTTCTTTTATTTCTGTCTCTCTGTGTCTGTTCTACATCCTCAGATTTCTTCAGATTCACTTTACAGATCACTATCTTGGCCCTAAGTTTTGACAATTCACCAACTAAATTATTTTCCAGTTATCATAGTCTTTATTTTATAGCAAACTATTCTAGTTTTATGGCTATGAGAACTCATCTATTCTCTAAAATTAGTAATTTTTAAAAAGTAGTTATCTTCTATATCCCTTGGAGTTATTTTTATCTGTCCATCTCTAACTTTCCCTTTTGTGCTATTTATTTTATTCTGGTATCTGAAGATCCTCGGTATGGGTTCTTAGTTGATGGATTAGGAACAAGGTGGCTTAGTGTAGATGGCCACTGTGTATCTGCATTCTTAGAAGGGGTCTCCATGCAAGGGAGCACTGACTAAAGCCCTTGCCTTAATGGTGAGGATATGTCGACAAGTAAGCTTCTCTATAAAGTACCCAAATGTGTAGCTCATGGCAGCATGGCTACCTACCTCACATGGCAATACCACCAACATAAGGAATGGAACTTTGAGAGCACTGCTTAATAGTTTCCTCCCTTCAGCCTGACGCTGGAATCCAGTTGCCCAAAGCTTTTCTGTTTCTCTTTCTGGTACCAGATTCTACCCTAGGATCTTTCCTAAAGCATGTCACCAAAAAAATGGTGCTAAGAACTTTAGCCACGGGACAAAACCCTGTGACATCAGCCTCACATATTACATATGCACAAGAAGGAAGAAGAGGGACCTACTGGCCTAGATAATATCCCTGAGAGTTTCTACTCTTGGCATTTATTATTTTAAAATTTTGAATTTTTTCCCAAACTCCCTTACAGGGTTGTTTTGTTTTGTTTTAAGGGTTTAGAATAATATGCTGTTTATCGAGTTCATTTTCTGCCTTCTAGAGTTCTCTCATGTTTTCCTCCCTAGCTAGCTTCTTAAAAATGCACATTCACAGGGACCAACAGGTGGCATAATGGTTACATCGCTGGACTCCCATGTAGTCAGCCACGGTTCAAGTCCTCGACCTGGCAGCTTGAAACTCACACCAGGAATGTGTGCATGCATGCCCAGAATCCCAAGGGGAGAGTGGAGGAGAAGGGATTGCAGCAAGGCCTTCCCCCCGGGGATGATTTCTCGCTTTCTATCTTTCTGTCTCTCCAGTGAGGGCACGCACACTATAGCAAAAATCTCTCTAAACAAACCAACAAACAAAAAGCACATTCATGTTAAGATTTCCTTCTGATTTATATCATTCCCTGTATTTTTTGTGGGATCTCTTTCACTAATATTTTTCTTAAAAAAAAAAAAAGACTTTGCTGTTGTTTTAAAAACAGTACCTTATAATAAAGAAATTAAACAATTCAGAAACTAAATGAAGAAGAAAATTTTAAACCACTCATAAAAACTATCACTAATATTGGGTGAGGAGTGGTCTAGACATTTTCTTGCAAATATTCAGAGAGAAGAATGGCTAGAGAAAAATACAGTTAGGAAAATGAGCATGTAGGATCTGTGATACTTTAAAAAAATGAGGATAATGTGTATAGTATTCTCAACTGGATTGGTAAGATATGTATACATGTTGGAATATTCACTTTGCCAGCTAAATGCCATATGTGATTGAATGTATAAAAGAAATTGAAATAAAGAATGTAAAAAAAAATAAAATTAAACCAAATTTAATGAATTTGACAGAAGGAAAAGAAACTGAGATAAGAGAAATTGCTAAATTTAAAATAAATACTTCTTCACCAAAAGATAAATTATTTCCTAAAGATCCCTCTAAAGTTATGGAAGACATTAAGAACTTGGGGCCAGGCAGGGGAATAGCTATCAGATGCAATACTCTGTGAGGCAATCCCACATGACAAAGTTCTCAGTTCAAGTCTGGAGCCCTGCATGAGTATGTGGAGCACATGCTTGCCCACGATCCAGGAGTGGCTGAAGCTGGGGTAGATCATGGGGTTGAGACCCTCTCGGGAGGCAGATGTATTGTCTCTTTCTCTCAGAAGAAATATGCAAACTTGAAAAAATGATGAATTTGAAATCATTGTATTTTTTTCCTACCTTATGATAAAAATGTATTTTCTTCTCTGGAAGAGATGAAATCATCAACAGCCTCACTTCTCCCCCTTTCACCTTTCTTTTTTGGTACCTATGATTTTTTGTTTTGTTTTGTTTTGTTTATTGGGTTTTTATCATAGGGTGTATGCACTATGAGAGAGTCAGAGACAGAGAGAGAGAATGTGAGAAATCTTCCCCCTGGAGGACTGGCCACACCGCAATCTCTTCTCCTCCATTCTTCTCTCAGGATATTGAGTATATCCACACATGTGCCCAGCATGATTTTCAAGCCACCAGGTCTGAGAGTCAAACTGCTGTCAGCCATGCGGTGGTCCAGTGCCTTAACCACCATGCCACTTGCTGGCCCATTATATGTTATTTTTATAGTATCACAGTATAATGTAGTTCCCATTGAAATATGACTAAATATAACCAACATTCATGCAATTGATTAGTGTTTGTATTATAACTAAATAAACTAATTTCCATCTATCAGCCTTTTAATGTAACTTCTGTTACTTGTTTCTTTATTTTGATTAATCACTTAATTATGTGTATGTGTGTGTGTGTGTGTGTGTGTGTGTGTGTGTGTGTAGGGTAAGGCAGTTTTTTAAGAAGGACTTATGTGACCACATGGGGAAGATCCTGGATTCTTTTCCTGGGACATCCCTGAGCATTCTACATACAAGTATTCCCATGATATGGGCTGGCTGAGATGGGGGGTGGATTGTGGCATGAAGACTCTGTTAGGTATTTCCACCTCTATGTTTCTCTCTCTCTTTCTCTTGGAAAAGAAATAATAAATTATTTTTTAAAATAAAATTTCTGTATATAAATAACACTTTCCCTGGATTTGATCTTCCTTAGGCTACAGTTTTTGACTTTAACATATTATGAATACTGCCTTATTCCCTTCTTAAAATAAATGAGAATATAGTCTAATTTTAGACTGATATTCTTTTACTTTTTAGGTGATTTATTTTTCTGAATGGATGATCAAGGAATTTATTCTTTATTCTTTAAATTAAAAATATTCAGAAAATATTTCCCTGTTACTATTACTGCATGAAAATTTCATATGACTTATGTATTTTTTTCTAGCGGCAGACTCAGTTTTTTATTTCAATGAAACTTTTAATATATCTTGGAATGATCTTTCTGTTTTATTTTTCTGTACTTCTGAGGTATTACTTTATGCTGTTTTGTTTTGATCTGTAGTCCATGTCTATTAGTTTGTTATCTCTTTTTTTTTGTTTGTTTTTTGGAGATGTTTTTGCTATAGGGTGCATGTGCTCGCCAGAGAGACAGAAAGCGAGAAATCACCCCCCAGGGGAGATGGCCACGCCACAATCCCTCCTCCTCCATTATCCTCTTGGGATCTTGGGCACACACATACATATGGGCCTGGCATGGGTTTAAGCCACCGGGTCCGGGACTTGAACCATGGTTGACTACATGAGAGTCCAGTGACATAGCCATTATGCCAACTGCTGATCCCCATGTCTATTAGTTTTTGGGATTGCAGAAATGTTTGTCTTTTTTTAATCTGCATTCATTATAATTAGCTCAAGACTTTATTTTAGTAGCATAACTAAAAATTTTCTGTTGTAAAATATTCATAAATGTAAAAACAAGTTAAATATAAACAAAATCCTAGTCCCATAACCTCACATAAGAATCTTGGATAATATCACCATATATTAGAATTCTCAGAGCCGGCAAGTGGCATGGTGGTTGGGGTGCTGGACTCCCACATGGCCAACCACAGTTCAAGCCCTGAACTTGGTGGATTGCTTTCTTACTTTCCCTCTCTCTCTCTGTCCCTCCATGGTGAGTGCACATGCCCTACAGCAAATTAAATAATAATGATAATTAATAAAATTTAAAAATAATTCTTTAAAAAAATTCTTATGTGCCTCCCAAGATTCCATACTCCTCCCCTCACACCCAAAATTTACCAACATCTTGAGTTTTATGTTTATCGTAACAGGTTCTTTTTTTAAATGTAATATACCCAGGGCAAGCAGATGGTATGGAAGTTAAGGTGCTGGATCCCACATGACTGACTCCACAGTTCTAGTCCCAGACCAGTGACTTGAGAATCACTCTAGGCATATGGGTGTGCATGCCCAAAATCCCAAGAGGAGTCTGGAGAAGTGACTGCATCCTGGGCATCCCTTCTAGGGGGTGATTTCTCACTCCTCCGCATCTCTGGCAAAACATTGGGAAAAAAAAAAGCATATTCTGAACAATACATTTTATTTGCAAATACATTTTACCTTTTTTTTTCCCTTTAGCAACTTTTTTCCTCCTTAAAATTCTGTTAGTGGGGCCAGCACATGGTGTAATGTTTATGTTCCTGGACTACTACATGGCCAACTGTGGTTCATGGACCTGGTGAGTTGAAACACACCAGGCACGTGTATGTCCGTGCCCAGATCCCAAGAGGATAATGGAGGAGAAGGGATTGCAGTGTGGCCATATCCTCTGTGAAATGATTTCTTGCTTTCTGTCTCTCTGTCTCTGTCTCCGGTGAGCACATGTACCCTATAGCAAAAAAAATCTCTCTTAAAAAAATTCTGCTAGGGGAACCAGCAGTTGGCGTAATGGCTATGTCGCTGGACTCCCACGTAGTCGACCGCGGTTCGTGTCCCGGACCCGGTGGCTTAAAAAAACTCACGCCGGGCGCATGTGCATGCATGCCCTAGATCCCAAGAGGTGAATGGAGGAGAAGGGACTGCAGCGTGACCATCCCCCCTGGGGGGTGATTTCTCGCTTTCTGTCTCTATGTCTCTCTCTGTCTGTCTGGCGAGCGCACACGCCCTACAGTGAAAATCTCTCCAAAAAAAAAAAAATTCTGCTAGCAAAAATATTGATATTAATATGTGGGCCATTAGTTCCTTTTATAAATAGTTGAATAGTGTCTATAATATGAATATACTACCATTCATTCATTTCCCTGTCAATCGTAAATTCTAGTTTGTTTTTTATTTTTTAATTTTGTTTTATTACTATTTCACTATAAACATTTTTGCACATGTTATCTAGTGCACATGTTCAAAGTTTTCCCTGGAATGTGTACTTCTGGGGGCAATGTTTCTAAATTGTAGGATAAGTACATCTTCAACTGCACAGGGCAATGCCAAATGGTTTTCTAAAATGGCTACGTATAATTTGCCTGGAATATATTTTCCACCTGGATAATGGTTGTGTATTATTCTGTAATTATGTTGCTTTGTATCTTGATTTGTTTCTTGGGTCTAAAAATCTTTCTTTTAAGCTCTGTTCTATTGCTTTATCATTTTTTCTCTAAATCTTGCTTTTGTTTGACCTACATCCTCTTTAACTTATACATCTCTTTGCACCTTCCCATTTGATTTAATTCTTGAAAGAACACTGAAAAATAGATACTATTACTATTGCCACTTTATAAGTAAAGAAGTCTACTTCAAAAAATTGTGTACCTCAAAAAATTGGTCACTGTCTCACACCTGGTAAGTGGAGGACCAAAACCTAACACAGTCTTTCACCTCCCAAACTCTCTTTCCACTGCTTTCAGACAAAATATTAAGTGCCATTTGTATTTCACAGACTCTAAGAATAACTCAACCTCCAAACTGAGCAGAGATAAATAAACAACACATCTTTAACACATGCAACTCATTTTTTAAAATCTCCTAAATTAAATGGGAACAGAATTAGATGAGAACAGTGGCATACCATGTGAATTTTTTTTTTCAGAGGTTTTTGCTATAGGGCACGTGCGCTCACCAGACAGACAGAGAGAGACAGAGAGACAGAAAGCGAGAAATCACCCCTTGGGGGAATGGTCACGCTGCAATCCCTTTTCCTCCATTCTCCTCTCAGGATGTTGGGCACGCACGCACACATGCCTGGCGTGAGTTTAAGCTGACAGGTCCGGGACTTGAACTGCGGTCGACTACGTGGGAGTCCAGCAACATAGCCATTACACTAACTGCTGGTCCCACCATGTGAAATTTTTACCCTGATTTTTCTAGGAACTTACCCTGGTATCTAAAAAGAGGAGTTCTGCTGCTGACATCATCTAAAGTGTGTGTGCGTGTGAATACACACACACACACACACACACACACACGCATGTTTTGTTTGTTTGTTTTTTCTGGAGAGGTTTTATTTTTATTTTTATTTCTTTTGGCTATTGGGAATGTGTGCTCGCTCACCAGAGAGACAGAGAGAGACAGAGAGACAGAAAGCAAGAAATCACCCCCCAGGGGGGATGGCCACACCTCAGTCCCTTCTCTTTCATTCTCCTCTCGGGATCTTGGGCACGCACATGTACCCGGTGTGAGTTTCAAGCCACCGGGTCCGGGACACGAACCACAGTCGACTACATGGGAGTCCAACAACATAGCCATTACGGTAACTGCTGGTCCCCTACACGTGCATGTTTTAAGCAGTTGATACAGGTGACAATATTATTGACACAGACATTGCAAATACAATTTAGTATCGAGGAAACAGGATCAAAACAAGGATGTGATGTGGGTTTGCTTGTGCCTTGCTGGTATCTGAAGAGAAGAGCCTTTGTTTAGAATACGTCTCTAACCTAACTCTTAGAAAAGGAGTAAGTGACAGGTGACATGGGGAAGATCTGCGCGGCAATGAAGGTAGTGGCTAATGGGACCTCCTGTGCTAGGCACTTTTCCAGCCCTTGGAGAGACACACTGAATTTCATTTGTTCCTGGAAGGCATATCTCTAAGTTGCAGTTTCAGAATGGCATGTGAAATGACAGACTAGCAGGAAAATTATCTGTGCTGTGAATGTTGAAAACCAGAGATGAGGGGAAGAAGAAAGATAGACTCGGAGAACAGAGTGCATCTTACATCCAGAGTTAGCTACTCTTGTGTATTAGAGCTCTTGTTGGTTGAGTGTCTATCCTGTCTTCAAATATCTTTGTCAAAGAATTATAATCAAAACTTGGATTATCAAAGAAGTATTTTTGTTGTTTTGTGAAGATTGACCTGTGGGAGATAAATATATATTCAGTGGGAAAAAAAAAAAAAAAACACACACAAAACCCTGCAAAGTATTCAAAATGGTTGGATGTCTTTGATTTAACCAAGCCAACAGTTTTCTTGTCTGTAGACTACCTCAAAGCCTTAGATATGCTAATGGTTCTGAGTTTATAAGAGGGATATATAATAAAGAAGTTCTAAATTATTTGATCATAAAGCCTTTATATTCAGAGGTTCTTGGACTTCTGGAACATACTTTGGGAAAGTTTGCTTTCTTCTAATGATAAAATGTTACAACTGAAGGAGCCTTACAATAACTCCAGTTTTAAGCCCTAATTTTGCAAGTAGGGAGATTGAAATTTAGAAGGTTTAAATGACTTTTCTAAGTTCTGATTTTTTTTTTTTATGGTAAAGGCAGAACTGGGATTCATATCTCCAGATTCCTGACTTAATGTTCTTGGACACTGGTCAAAAACAAATGAAATCCTAAGATGCCATGCCATACCAGCAGGCTTAGTTGCTTGTTTTCAAGCACGTGGTATGTGATTTATTTATTTATTTATTTATTTATTTATTTATTTATTTATTTTACCAGTGAGAATGAGACCCCAAATTCTTTCCTTGGAGCCCCAAACTGCCCTTGTGATAGCTCACAACACCCTCTATCTGAACCCTTTTTATCTCTCTAAACTTTCAAGGGCTCAGGAGTCCAGGAGTAGTCTGTACATTCTGTGTAGAGGATCTGACTCACACTTGCATATCCCATAATCTTGGTATGTCCAGCCACGTGTAGACAGAAAAGCTCCCCTGTCAGCATTCTGTTCCAAATTGATGAGGCTATCAACAGTTTTATACCCTGGGATTGTATGGACAAATTCACACCTCATAAGCAGAATTTAGAAAGAGCCTGAAATTTAGAAAGGGAATCGCCTTTCTGGCAGACAGTGAGGCAGTGTATATCAGAAATTTTTAAAAGTTCTGTACCCCTTCACTATGAAGAAAATATTGGGAGATGTATCATCATATTTAATTACATCATTATTTGTCAGCATACTATCTTAATAAATTTGAAATAACTCAAATTGCCAGTAACAAGGATTGGTTAAATCAACCAAGGCACATCAGTGGAATACTATAAATACAACCAATAGAAATTATGTTGTAGGACAATCCATGAAAAGATAACTAAACAGAACTTCCCAATTGTATACCAGGTACTCAGGTATCAATGTCTTTTGCAGTTACTGAGTGTCTACTGTGGCCATGGTCTCCAGCTCAAATGTCTCAAGCTGTAAGCAACTTTTTCTTTCACCCAAGTGAAAATTACTGTTTTTTAAATATGCATTCCATGATATAGAAAAAAATTTTAGAAAACTAATCTAGACCATATTGCAATAAAATAAGATTATGGGGACCTGCAGATAGCACGTAATGCTTACTTTGCTGGACTCCCACATGGCCAACTGCAGTCTGAGTCCCAGACCTGGTGGCTTTAAACTCACAGGTATGTGGCCAAGCGTGTGTACAAGCACGCCCAAAATCCCAGGAGGAGAATGGAGGAGAAGGGATTGTGGTGTGGCCTTGATTTCTCACTTTCTCTCTTTCTGTCTCTCCAGTGAGTGCATGTGCCCTATAGGAAAAAGCTCTCCAGAAAATAAATAAATAAGATTATGAAGTATTATACTGCAGTTTGAGATACAGTCAAACGTCTGCTAGGAAATCTATCCTGTCTAAATCTGGATGATGAGACTACAAATGATTTTTATTTTTATGTTTTTCTCATTTGCATTTTTCTTTTATAGTGAAAAGTGCTTTTTAATAAGAACAATATGATGATTTCAATACTTAATAGCTCTTAATATACTTTATTTTGTTTGATTTGCAAGTAAACCTATGAAGTAGTCACTGCCATTATTATTTTCATTATATAAATGTTATTTTAAAATTCCAGCTTTTAAGGTAATAAAACTAGATGAGTTAAGACAGAAAGCAAAATGTGGTAACGAGACAAATCTAAAAGATACAAATAAGAAAATATAAGAATTAATTGTGGAAATGAACTATCCTAGAACAGTGAAGACTGTGGTATTAGTGACTAGAATAGAATAATGAAAACACAAAATTTTATGAAGATTGTTAAGGGTAAACTTAGAGAAATGATTGGGTTCTAGAAGGTCAGTTTGTCTTTTTATGTTGATATTGAGGAGATGAAAAAGCACACTGGTGGAAGCATCCATTGATTGTTGGAACTCAGGTGAGAGAGCAAAACTAAAGACAAAGCACAGACAGCAATCCACAAAGGAGCCAGAGTGATACCTGGGGAGGTGAATTGACTCTTCTGGGAAGAACATATGGAGAAAAACAAAAGCTTTAACCCTTTTTTTTTTTTTAGAGGTTTTTGTTTTAAGGTGCGTGTGTTCACCAGAAGACAACACACACGCGCCTGGTGTGAGTTTAAGCTACTGCGTCCGCGACTCCAACCACGATCAACTAAATGGGAGTCCAGCAACATAGCCATTACACTATCTGCTCCACGATCAACTAAATGGGAGTCCAGCAACATAGCCATTACACTATCTGCTCCACGATCAACTAAATGGGAGTCCAGCAACATAGCCATTACACTATCTGCTCCACGATCAACTAAATGGGAGTCCAGCAACATAGCCATTACACTATCTGCTCCACGATCAACTAAATGGGAGTCCAGCAACATAGCCATTACACTATCTGCTCGTCTCCCAAAGCTTTAACCTTTAAATGAATTTATTTCAGTTTACTTGTTTTGTATGTGTGTTTGTGTGGGTGTGTGTGTATGTGTGTGTGTGTGAGAGAGAGAGAGAGAGAGAGAGAACAGAGAGAGAGAGTAGGACCTTCAATTAGGGTTCCATGACATGATCCTTCCTACAACCTTCCCACCTAGCCAGGATCATGAGCGTGTGTGCACATACATGTAGACTGCTTAACCTGGGAACCAAACTCTAGTCTTCCATATGACTCCAGAATCATAAAACAGAGTATTAAAGCCATGTCACCTTGACTGGACTAAAGTTTTGTCTCCATAGAACTCTCAAAGATTTGAATGCTGCATGATTCTGCATGTGCAGATGATAGAATGGAATTCCAAGAGTCTCTGTGCATGGATAAATACTAACAATGGAGATGACATAATCAGACAGTTTTCTTTATTGCTTTTCCTTGGATAAGAAATTTCTTGACTTTAAAAAGAAATTAAATAGAAAGGACATCTAGTAAATGAACCAGGCATGTGTTGGTGAGTGGCACCTTAGAAGACAGGATTAGATGTGAAAGATTAGAAGAAGTGATCAGAAATTTAGAAGATGAAACTCAGTCATGACAAATAAATAATACATTGCAGTTGGGATGAGGAAAGAGATCAAGCTTCAAAAATACAAAGTGAAAATTTCTGACCAGGTATAAATACAATGAGCAAAGATCTGAAAGTCTCAGGGAAGGGCTGGCCCAGTGGCCTAGTGGTTAAGGTAGACCGCACAGCCCGGCCCGTCAGTGGCTGCAGTGGCTTGAAAAGCATCCTTCGTGTGTGACCAAAATCCCAACATGATGGAGACAGAGGAGAAGGGTTTGCAGCATGGCCATGACCTATTGGAGATGCTTTCTCTCCCTCTCCCTCTTTCTGTCTTTCTCTATGTCTCTCTCTGACAAATATGCATGCATAGCAATTAAACAAACAAAATGAAACAAAAAACCCACCAAGATGTACAAGTCTCAGGGAGCAACAGCTTGTAAAGAAATGTGCTCCATATTTATATTGGTGCATATAAGACATTTATTAATATTTTCATCAGGTAGTAGAAAGACATATGTGTAATAATGTGAACACTGTGTTTTATTGGACATTAAGAAGAAATACATTAGAAACAGAGCTGGCCCTATAGTCAAGTGGTTAAGGGAGCTGACTTCTACATGGCAACTATTGTTGAATCTCAACTATGACAGCTTGAAAAACTTGTGTTGTGTATGTGCATGCCTAAAATCTTCACAGGGTGGAGAAGTGGAGAAGGAACTATGGCATGACCATGCTCCACTAGGGGTGCTTTCTCTTTCCCCATCTCTCTCTCTGGTAAGCATGCATGCCTTCTGACAGTTTTTTAAAATACAAAAATATAATATCTTTTTCTTCAGATTTTTCTTTTAAAGGGGTTCAGATTTATGAAGAATATGAAGGACATCTGGGACCAGCAGGTGGAGGGTGGTTAAGGCGTTGGACTCCCACATGACTTACGATGGTTTGAGTCCCAGACCTGGAGGCTTTCTTTCTCACTTTCCCTCTCTCTCTGGTATGCATATGTGCCCTGTAGCAAATTTAAAAACAATAATAATGATGATAAAATTAAATAATCCTTTAAAAATGATATAAGACATCAAGGAAAATAGATACATGACTATAAAAATGTACTTCTAATGAAAGATTAGTGAGCATAATGGAAAATAAACCAAAGTCATTAGTTTTTATAAACATATCCCGAAGAGGTCAGCAGGTTGTATGGTGGTTATGGCACTGGACTCTCACATGGAATACTACTGTTCAAGTCCCAGACCCAGCAGGTTGAAAATCATGCTGGGTATATGTGCATGTGTGCCCAAAATTTAGGAGGAGAATGGAAAAGAGGGATTATAGTGTGGCCACCCCCCCTCATGGGTGATTTCTCACTTTCCCTGTCACTACTGCTCTTGGTTTCTCTCCAGCAAGCATAGACACCCTATGGCAAAAACCTTAAAAAAAAAAACCTCCCTATGTATGTGCATTTATATACACACACATACACAGATCATACACACTCACATACATACACATGTATGTGTTTGTGTAAAGAGTCTGCAAGATTAATATTAATGTTAATACAAATTTCTATGTAGTAGGAATATAGATGTTCTTTCTTTCTTTCTTTCTTTCTTTTTGCTGTAGGGCCTGTGCGCTCGCCAGACAGACAGAGAGAGACAGAGAGACAGAAAGTGAGATATCATCCCCCGGGGGGATGGCCACGCTGCAATCCCTTCTCCTCCGTTCTCCTCTCGGGATCTTGGGCATGCACACACATGCGCCCGGCATGAGTTTAAGCCGCTTGGTCCAGGACTGGAACCGTGGCCGACTATATGGGAGTCCAGCAACGTAGCCATTATGCCAGCTGCTGGTCCCGATGTTCTTTATTTCTTATCTCTTTATCTTCTTCTAAATTATCTATAATAAACATGCAACTTTTGTGCCCTAAGAAAAAATGTTATTTTTCTTTAGAAATGTTTCTAAAAACAAATGTGTTGCTTCTTTCTCCTTCCTATCACATTCTCAACCCTTAATTTATAAAACACAATACCCATAAGATTCTAAATAATAACAGCACTGATACCCCATTTTATATTTTTCAGCTGCTAGTGAAAAATAACCACCTTTCAGACAAGATCATTGTTTTGCCAGGAAAAATTGAAGCAATCTCACTTCCCGAGGCTGTGGATGTCATCATTTCTGAACCAATGGGATACATGCTGTTCAATGAGAGGATGCTGGAGAGTTACCTTTATTCCAAAAAATGGCTGAAATCAAATGGTGAGTTTTTCAAGTCCTGGTTTAGACACAGGCTAACTTCTCCATAGCAGTTGTCTACCCTCTTTTCCTCACATTTGATTCTATACAGAAAGGAAAAAAGAGCATTCCTATTACACTCCATTGTTTAATTCTTTTCATCTTACCTTTCTATAGCAAATTAGCTAGCCTTCAGCCACAAGAATACAGGAGTTTGCCTTCATTCAGTACGGTATAGAGGGCCGGGTCAGTTATGCGTTTTGTCCTGGTTCTGCCACTTTCTTCCTTAATGTACTTGAACCATACTTGACCTTTTGGCTTGGGTTTTCTCATCTCTATAGTGGTATAGTATTATAAATCATCTCTAAAGCCTTTTCAAGTATTAGCTTTGCAGAATATGAGAAACTCTGGAGTCTGCTTGTTCTTCTTGACATATATTTTTTCCTATTATATTTCTCTCCTTCTCTATGATCACTAGGTATAGCTGAGATAATAGTAAATCCAACCTTTTTTGTTCCTTAATAAGTGACTGCATGTGATTAGCAGTGTGCGTGAATTATTTCACACAGTCCTTACAGAGTCTGAATGATAGAGATTTTCCATTTATTTGAGGAATTAGCTCTGAGATCCTCAAAAAAAATTTGCACCCTTGCCTAGGAGACATTTAGTGATATCTGCAGATCACAATGCCAGTGACAGATGGGGTAGTGACATGCAGTGACTAGAATGAAGGGATACTGCTAAACATTGTTCAATACACAGGACAGTCTCCAATGGCAAAAAGTTACCCAGCCCAAATGACAAAGATATGTATTTGAGACTCGGGTTAGGAGGAGGCATCATTATGATCCCCATTTTACAAACAGAAAAAAACTCAGTGAGGAAAGGAACTTGGAAAAGAACATATATTACTAAGTGACAAAGTAGGGATTTGAACCCAGGTCTGTATGATACTGATGACTTCTGCACTCATGCTAATTGTCACTCCACCAGAGAGTTGGACATTTTGCAACAGAAGATTTGTTTTTTACAACTAAGGCATAGAAGGTAATAGTTGCATCTGTGGTGAAAATGTCAGTTCTTTTTTTTTTTTTGAGATGTTTTTGCTATAGGTCACATGTGCACTTGCCAGAAAGAAACAGGAGACAGAGAGACAAAAAGTGAGAAATCACTCCCCCCCCAAGGGGATGGCCACGCTGCAATTCCTTCTCCTCCGTTCTCCTCTCCGGATCTTGGGCACACACACAGACACACCTGGCATAAGTTTAAGTCACCAGGTACGGGACTCAAGCTGTAGTTGACTACATGGGAGTCCAACGACATAGCCATTACACCAACTGCTGGTCTCAAGAATGTCAATTCTTTATGCTAATTTTATTTACTTTAAACTACCAATGTTGTGGTTCCCTACTTTGATAGCCAATGAAGACAAAGTAGTGAACAGCAGTGCAACTCATACTTACCAACATGCACATAAGTTTGAAGTTCATCTCTAATTTCCTATATTATTCAAAATTTAGGGATTCAGAAATAGGCAGTATAGGGCTAGCCCTGTAGAGCAGTGGTTAAGGGAGCTAGCCTACTCATGGCTGACTGTGGTTCACATCCCAGCTCCTGCAGGTTGGAAAACTCACTGGGCCTGTGTGTGCATGCCCAAAATCCTGATGGGAAGAAGTGATGGAGGACAAGGGATTGTGGGCCCCAATGGAGGGCTCACTCCCTCTCTCTCTTTTCCTTCTTCTCCCTCTCCCACTGTCTGTCTGGTGAGCACACCAATCCTCTGACAATATAAGAGAAATGGAGTTTGGGGAAACTCATGTAAAAATGAATAAAGAAGTCTAGGCAAAGTACACCTAATATCAAGAACTTTACTAGCAATCTGGCTATGAAACAGCTCAGAATGATCTTGGAAGGCTTGTGTGAATGTGATAAAACTGAACTGTGAGAGATGAAAGTGAGAGAACAAAATGACATGAATATGCTCCTGAATGCCCCCAAGGAGAATTTTTTTTTTCAGTTTTAGCCAGAGGGCACATGCACCCACAAGAGAGAGATGTGGCAGGGTGGGAAGTGAGTAAGTGCGCCTGGAAAGTGAGATCCACCCGTCATGGATCCTAGTCACGCCACAATCCTTTCTCATTTCTTCCTCCTGCTAAGATTTTGAGCATACACAGGCATGGTTCTTGAGCTGCATAGTCTGGGACTTGAACTGTGCAGTTGGCCATGTAGGATCCAGCTGCCTTAGCTCATGCTGTGGGCTGTCCCCTCCCCAGTAAGAATTTTTATGTATTTTATTGCTAGATATTTTTTTCAGATGGTTTAGGTGCTTGTGTATGATGACATTTGATACATAGTTAATTAATGTGCCTCTTTTAAGCCCCTCTTAAACTTAATATTTAGATGTGATATCTGGGGATTTTGTAAATACTCCATATATTTGAAGTGTATATGAAATTTTACACCAGGCTGTGTATCTTTAACTAGACAAGTAAAAATGAATAATGGTTTGCATTGACTTTCTAACCTGTGTGTCCCTAAGGGGGGAGGGATAGATGTTTTTTTCCTAGATTATTTTTATTTTCTATCAAAACAAGATATAGTTTAAAATACCAAATAATTATAAAGACACTTGTAACTGAAAATAATACCAATTTGCCACATTTTTTCCTACCTTCAATCTGCTCCCCAAAGGCAACATCGTAAATTCTATTTGCTGTTCCTTCTATTATATACCAACATTGTAATGAAATGATTTTATAGTAAATCTCACTTCTCTCTGCTTGAGAACTTAGCTACATAGCAGCCACCTCCTTTCTGATGCACCCTCTCTGCCACATCCTCTTACTAAATCCATGCAGGTCCTTGGTCTCATACCTAGACCCTTGGGGACAGATGTGTTTCAGAATTCAGAACCTAGAGGATTTCAGAAAGCTAATACAATCATGTACCATGCATTACTTAATGCCCCCAGTGGAATCTGAGGCAACACCCATAATGAAACACATTATATTTCTGCCATAAGGCATGAATATTGAGAACAAGTAGACAAAATCTAGATTATAAATAGAATTGTGTTCAGGTCAAGTTCTGTCATCAAGTGATTTTGTTATAAACCTGCAAGAATCTCTTGCTTTTTATCACTTTTCATATTCCAGAACTTAGGATAAGGGAATCTGGACCTAGGTGATAACCTGGTGACATCAGTAGTAATGTTTTTATTATGATGATGTAATATTTCTTGGTGCTGAGTCAGATGGTAAAATAGGTATTCTATGATGATGTACATTCTTTAGTGTAATTTTATTTTTCCTAGAGCTAGAAGTCTTATTTTTTTCATTAGCCTAGTTTTCTACACACATGGCTATAAGCATCTGTGCTCCAATAGAGCTGACAGTTGCCTATCAGTATGAGGGGACTTCAAAAGTTTGTGGAGAGATTTTTCTGGGAAAATACCTAATGGAAAAAAAAAATCCCTCATTATCTACAGACAGTACAGTAGAATTCATGAAAATGTCTGATAGAGACTTCAGAATATTTATAGTGATAGAAATAAATGAGACACAAGAGCTGAGAGATAATGAACTCCAGAAGATGCAGGAGAATAGAGACAATGAGCTTCAGGAGGTGTTGAAGTTGTTTCATGATCTGAAAAAGGAAATACACACCATAAACAAGAATCAAATGGAGCTATTCGAGATGAAGGCTGTCCTTCACAAAATCAAAACCTCCCTTGAAAGTATTAAAAACAGATTAGTCCATGCATAAAATCGACTCTTGGATATTGAAGGCAAAACCTCTGATTTAGGGGGGAAAAATGGAAAAAATAACCCCCCAAAATGAGAATACTATACAAGAAATACTAGACAGCATTAAGCGCCCAAACTTCTGGATAATTGGTATCCCAGAAGGTGAGGAAACTAATAAGGACATCGATGATCTAGTCCATGAAATCTTGGAAGATAACTTTTCAAATCTAGAGAGGCATTCAAATATCCAGACCCAAGAAATACAAAGGACCCTTAATAGAATCAACCGAAGAAGATCTTTTCCAAGACACATCATAGCCAGACTGCTCAAATCTATAGACAAAGACAAGATACTAAAACTGGCGAGAGAAACATTAGGTTACTTATAAAGGTTATCCCATCAGGCCTCTCATCGGAAACAATGTGAGCAAGGAAAGAATGGGAACATATATTCAAAGTATTAAGTGAAAAACAGTTTCAACCAAGAATACTATACCCAGCAAGATTATCTCTCATATGGAAAGAGGATAAAAGCACTCTCAGATAAACAAGACCTGAAAGAATTTACCAGTAGCAGAGTTGCAAGAAGTTCTGAAAGGAGTGCTCTACCAGGAAAACTAAAGACACATACAGAAATAAGAGAATAAAAGACAACTAAGAAAACAACCAATTTAATGCTAGGGACAAGAAATATCAATAACAACGTTGAATGTTAATGTCCAGGATTTAAACGGAAAGATTGGACCACAGCAACACTGCCTATTCAACAGAAGGGAGTATGAACACAAGGCTGAACTGGTGAAATAGAATTTTATGACTTTTGAGTAAAACATGACTGATTTTTTTTAACTATACTTTGTTTCCCCAATTTAAACATTTTACTTTCTTTTGAGTTGTTGATAGGTTCAGCAATTTGTTAAAATATTTTTCTTATTTGTTTCTTTAAATGGAAATATAAGCTTTTCTTCCTTCCTGACCCCTCTTGAATTGGAAATATTTGGAAGTATTCTTATTTGTGGCAAAAGGGTTATTTGCATAAGTTTAATAATGCTTGTTGCTTTGAACCAGAAAGTGGAAATACTCATTATTGGACAGGGCTTTGCCTGCAATGTCATATCTGAAGATTAGTCAGAAAACTATGGAACTAAGGTAGATCTCAAGTAAGCCAACAGAAGCTCTTAGAAAGATGGCCTGGTACCATAAATAGTACTGCCTGGCAGAGAGGATTAGAGAGGATATATGAAATAATTTATAACAGATAATAACCTGGACTTTTTCAGCTGAGCATTGTAATCAGTAGAGATTACAAAAGAGCAACCACACCAGAGGATTATCTTGAGAAAGACTTTGAAGGAAGGAAAAGAGACTGATCTTTGCTAACAGATGGTAGATCACAGAATACTTGGAAGGTAGGGCTGAACTGAGAAGGTTTATGTGTGACTAGTGTGCTGGGCATTTGCTTTTCAACAATTTGAGTAGTTGACATGTAAATATTTTCTCAAAAATATTTAAAACCATACTGTTTCTGTTGTTATGGAGTCACAAACAATATTATACAAAATTATAAGAAATATTTTGAACATTATCTTTAAAATTCAGTATTTTGACATTGTGAAAGTTGTTTATGAACTGTCAAAAACTATGGCCTATGAGCAAAAAAATTTTTTGAGCAAAATTTTTTTTGATACATAAAGTAAATGTTTGTGGGAAAGTATAAAAATAAATAAATGAAAAAGGTTTATGGAAAGATGGAATTCAAGTACAAGTTTATTTTTGGTATAAAAATGTGAAATCATGCATAGTTTTTTCATAATGTACATTTCTACACACTTTTTGCATTTATTCTGTGGAAGACTTCTTCTGTTCCTTCTTTCTATTCTGTAGTCTTGTCTTCCTTGAGCAAACAAGAGCTGGTTCCTCTCTAGCCTTGCTATATAGCGGCTGTACTTGGACTTTCTGCCATCATTCTTTTGTCTTCTTTCTTGGTTTACACCACCATTGCAGCAAAAGATACTCTGTAACACCTTCTGGAGATAGGGTTATTGGTAAGTTGTTTTTTTTTATTGTGTCTTATATTATCATTTGGGTTAGAAATTTAATATACATTTTTTCTCAATATTTTAAAGACTTTTTTGTTTGTATGTTAGTCTCTGGCTTCCAATATTGCTATGGAGAAGCCCAATACTATTCCAACTCCTCATTCATTGATGTGACATCATTTTTCCTCTTACATAATATTTCAGTATCTTTTTATTTCTAATGTTGTTGGTGTGAATCTTTTTTAGTTCTTGTGATGGACATTCAGCACGTATGTTTAATCAGAAGACTCCTTTTCTTTGGTTCTTGGAGATTCTCTTAAATTTTACCTTTGATAATTTTCTCTCTTCCATTTGATCTGACATCCTTTGAATTCCTATGAGGTTGAGGCTTACAACACCCTCTAAATCTTCTCTAGAGTCTCAGTTCGCTGTTGTGTTGCTATACCTGAGACTGTGATTTATAAAAATAGAGATTTATTCAGCTCATCTTGGAAAGTCCAAGGTCCACAGGCCATATCATAAGGGCAAAACCAGAACAAAGCACCTGTTCATGAGTTTCTGGTGTCTTTCTTCTCTCCTTGTAAACCTACCAGAACTCAATCACTGGAAATTTAAAATCAAATTACCTACATTTTAAACTGCCAAATTACCTTGCAATAAATTTTTATTTTATGATATTTTTGACTCAGGATGAAATGTTTTCCTAAGCATAAAGCTTTTATACATTCATATTTTAATATCTTAAACTATTATGCTGTAATATTTTACATTTTAGTTTCATAATTTGATATTTTTATCTGCAAATTATATAGCTTCCTCTTTATTGAGTTTCATATTTGAGAGACTCTTTCACATTTGTCTTGACTCTTGAAACAAATATGTACTGGAAACTTTACTTTATTCTGTGGTTGGAAATACCATTGACTTGGGGATAGACTTTTTCCATGTCCTGTGTATCCTCCTGCAGAGCCCTGTGTGTCAACCTCCCAGTCCTAAGACTGCAGAAGGGAGAGACAATGAGCCATGCTTAAGCATGGGTCAGGGAGCTCAGCAGGACCCTGTCTTTGGGGGTGATTCCCCCACCCCTAGGGACTTCATTGTTTCTGACTTAAGCAATAAGGAATCTCTTTTGATACTCTTCAGAGGAATTGTTCTCTGTCTCATAAATTGACCAATATTTTTCCAGGATTAGTTTTCCTATCTTAATATTACTAGAATATAAGTTTTAGAAGCTCCGTATGGGCAGGAATTTTTATCTGTTTTATCTTCTGCTGTGTCATCAGCACTGGGATCAGTGTCTAGTTACGTAGTAGGTACTTGATAAAAATGTGTTCACTGGATAAATTTCTGAATTATGGCCTCTGTCATGTTATATATGTGGAATGAGTCATCTAAAGTACCAGACTGTATCTCATTTTTCCTTTTGATAAAATTAAAGATTTTCTGTTAAATAAACAACTCAATCACTGGGACCCTACCCCAGTGACTTTAATCCTAGTCTCTTCCATCAACAGAATAATTAGATCAAGTGTTTACCCTTCTAATCCAGTAACAATGGCTCAGGGTATGATTTTGTGGGAGGACATATTCAAACTATAGCATGAAGTTTATACAAGTAGTAATGCATATTACTTAACTAAGGTTAATACCTTTCTATCTTGAAATTGAAAAATCACCAAGCAATCATCATTGTTTTGTTACCAGCACATAAGATCTGGATGGGGACATGAAAATGATGTTATGGTTGTACTTTCTCTCTGGCCACCTCTGAAAATACGCTAAATAAAAGATCAGTTTTGTCTGGACAGACTTGGAGGGCAGTACATCAAGTATGGGGCACTGACTGTGAGATGAAATCCCACTCCCTGTATTTTGCTTTTCCACTTATTAGTCTGTCGTCTTCACTAAGTCACTTAAATCTCTCTGTTCCTTAGCTTCATCACTTATAAATGGGGATAAAAATAAGACATGCTTTATATTGTTATGAGGATTAAATTAATTAGTACATGGGAAGTCTATAGAAAAGTACATGGCAGAGTTAGCATAATCAAGACATTTTAGGGACCAGTAGTTAGAATAATGGCTATGTCACTGGACTCCCATGTAGTCGACCAGGGTTCGAGTCCTGGACCCGGTGGCTTAAACTCAGGCTGGGTGCATATGTGTGCATGCCCAAGATCCCAAGAGGAAAATGGAGCAGAAGGGATTGCGGTGTGGCCATCCTCCCTGGAGGGGGGTGATTATTTTTCACTTTCTATCTCTCTGTCTCTGTCTTTCTGGTGAGTGCACGTGCCCTATAGCAAAACCTCTCCAAAAAAAAAAAAAAAACAACAAAGAAACAAAGAAAGAAAGAAAGAAAATTTAGCTATGATTATTGTTATCTTATGACAGCATCTCTGGTTCTCTGGGCTACCCTCCTTTCTCATACAGAGTTAACAGTTCCTATGTCTTTCATGTGCAATTTAATAAATGGCTATACAAGACATTTCCCATTAAAATTACAAGAATAATAATGCTGCTCATGAGATCCACCAGGTCAGAAAGGCACAGCTTCAGGCACGCAGTCTAGGTGCTCATTTGTTCCCGTAGGTCCCAGAATGAAGCACAATGTTGTCCTTCCCAGCATGGGGAATGGTGAGCATTCACACCAGCAGCAGTCCCAATGGTACTTAAAAAAGCAGTCTGTCTGATTATACTGAGACAAAGTCTGAAAATGAAAACAGTGTGATGGGAAGATGGGATTTTGATTATTTTTAAAGCTAAGTTGTTTTTACAACAATAGGAAATAAATAAATAAAGTGCCCAGAATTCCAAGCAAAGAACATACAGCTAGAGAAAAAGCCTAGTCGCTGAGGAGGCAGTTATGCCAAGGTCCACACCTCACCCAAGACTCTAAACTTATCACACATAGCTGTGTGTTGCTTTGCTGTTTTCTATATCCCCTCAAATCTGCTGCTTATTTTCTTTTAGAGAGGATCTCATTAGGTTTCCATCCTCCTGTGTTGGCTACCCAAGTAGCTGGAGCTACAGATGCATGCCACATGGGTGGATCATGGATTGAACCCAGGCCTCCCATGTGGCCTTGGTCTGCCAGGTAATGGCATTAACTAGCACACACAGCTGAGGTTGGGCCCTGATCATTTTTCTCCTTGCTTTGAGACAAAATTAAATATCCCATTACATAATCACTGAAATAGAGAATGGAATGGATCTCAGGTGGTAGGTGAGTGTACTTTTTGATCAGAAGGCCCTGGAAGCAAACCTCTGTGTCTGTTGTCTTTTGTCATTAGGAATGATGTTCCCGACATTTGGTGACATCCACTTGGCTCCCTTTTCTGATGAACAGCTCTACATGGAACTCTACTCCAGGGCCAACTTTTGGTATGTTCTCTTCTTTCATTCCTTTTCCTTCAGAATAGGTGAGAGTTTATAACTATGGATGTTTTAGGTCAGATAATGTGTGGGGCTGTCCTGTATACTGTCAGATGTTTGGCAGCATCTCTGGCCTCTGCCTACTAGATGCCAAGAGCACCCCATCCAGAGCCATGACAACCAACAATGTCTCCAGATACTACCACATAGCTTAGGGGACAAAATGACTCCCAGTTAAGAGTCATCATTACTCACAGATGAGGTATAGACAAATCAGGAAGTTGCTTATGCAATACCAAACATTCAAAAGTCTGTGTTGTGAGACCAGCAGATGGCATTATTGTTTTGTTGTAATACATCACTGGGGCCAGCAGGAGGCATGGTAGTTAAGGTTCTGGACTCCCACATGGCTGACCATGGTTTGAGTCTCATACCTGGAGGCTTTCTTTTTAAAAAAATTATTATTATTTATACATTCAATCACTGTACACCATTTAGATTGTAGAGACTTTACCCAGCATGATATACACCTCAGACCAGCCCAGGGAAAATGGACATTTTTAAACCACAAATTCATAGGTTTTGTGATTTTGCTTAATCTTTAATTCTGATATTCTAAGCCACAAACTTTCCAATGGAAATGAATGGTTTCTTGGTGTATGAGAGGTCTTCAAAAATATCATGAAAAATGTACATTATGAAAAAAAAAGTGTGCATGAATTTCAGAATATATTTTTTTCTTTTCTTCCTTTTTTTTTTTTAAGAGGTTTTTACCATAGGGCGCATATACTCTCCAGACAGACAGAGAGAGACAGAGAGATAGAAAGCGAGAAATCACCCCCCCAGGGGGGATAGCTACGCCACCAACCTTCTCCTCCATTATTCTCTAGGGATCTTGGGCATGTACACACACATGCTCCAGGCGTGAGTTTTAAGCCACCGGATCCGGGATGCGAACTGCGGTCAATTACATGGGGAGTCCCGTGACATAGCCATTACACTAACTGCTGGCCCCAGAATATATTTTTTTCTTGAGAGAGATTTTTGCTATAGTGCATGTGTGTTTGCCAGAGAGACAGAGACAGACAGAAAGTGAGAAATCACCCCCTAGCAGGGATTTTGGGCATGCATGCACACGTTCCCAGCCTGGGACTTGAACCATAGTCAGCCAGGTGTGAGTCTGGTGATGTAACCATTATGCCATCTGCTGGTCCCTAGGATTTTATTTTTTACCAAAATAAACTTGTGCTTTAATTCTACTTCCCATGAGCTCTTTGAAGTCCCCTCATATATGTACATGAGGTAGGAATGCTTGCTTTGACAGCGATCACTGCTCTGCATAGTTATGCTGACCTTACGTGGTTATATTTTAAATGTGACCTCTGGAGCCAGTGGAGAGGCTGAGAGTTAGGAATTTGGGGCAGCAGAGTAGATAAACCAATGAACTAAAGGTCTGTTGTTCAAGCAGTTTATATGTAACCTCCCGAACATGTCATCTCTGGCAGGAAATCGCCTTTAAGACATTGCTGATCAAGGCTGATTGGTTAGTGTCACCATCAACATCCAATATGCTGCTGTTTATGCCATCTACGGGAGAAAAACAAAGCAAAACTCAACCTTCTCTATTCCTAACTTACCCAGTCTACCACACCCATCTTTCTTAGCTCCTTATGGCAAAATTCCTCCAAAGGAATTTTGAGTCTCCAACTCCTCTTTAGTTTCTCACCTAATTCTCCTCCAAACCTGCTCACATCAAAGTTAGCAGTGCCCCATGTCCACATTGCTAAATCCGGTGATCAACACTCAATTTTCAACTTACTTAATTTACTGGCAGTGTTTGAACACTCTTATGCCTCCTAGGTTCTCTTGATTGTTTTTCTGTCTTGCTGGTCACTTTCTCAACAAACCCTTCCCTGGCTGTTACTTGTCTCCTTAAGCCTATGAGCCTGACAGTAGGACCTGCCCAGCCTGGGTTCTTGTTATTCTCTTATCTCAGTATTGTTTTTTGGGGGGGGGAGTGGGAAGGTTTTTGCTATAGGGCACATGAGCTCCCCAGAAAGACAGAGAGGGAGAGACAGAGAGACAGAAAGTGAGAAATCACCCCCCAGGGAGGATGGCCACACCACAATCCTTTCTCCTCCATTCTCCTCTTGGGATCTTGGGCACTCATGCACATGCGCCCGGTGTGAGTTTAAACCACTGGGTCTGGGACTCAAACCACGGTTGACTACATGGGAGTCCAGCGACATAGCTATTACACTAACTGCTGGGTCCTCTCTTACCTCATTTTCTAGTACCTTGGTCATTCAGTTCAAGCTACACAGGCCTCCTTAACTGATCCTCAGACACATCAGATATGCTTCTGTCTCAGGGCCTTTGCATTTGCTGCTCCTCCTACCTGCAATACACACAGCCCCTACTTTATAATTATTTGAGTTGTTATTCTTAGATTTTATGATGATGCAGACTGCCATTTAAAGGAAAAACAAAATTATGAATGTCTTTGGCTTAAAATAATGATTGTATTCTGCTTTCACTTTCAATATGGTAGTCAATAAATTACATGAGCTATTCAACACATCTGGTGTGCTGGACTGCACTTAGAAGCCACAGGCCAGCTGTGGTTCAAAACCTTGGCTGAGTCAGCTTGAAATGACATTGAACATGTGTATACATGCCTAGAATCCTGGCAGGATAGAGGACTGGAAGAAAGAGATCGCATTCTGACTAAGCCTTGTGGACGATGTCTCTGTCTCTCTCCTTCTCTCTCTCTCTCTCCCCCATCTCATGCCATCCCTCCCTCCCTCTCAGGCATGCTCAAATGCACCCTATCATGTATTTTGAAAAACTGAAAAATTGTGTTAGATGATTTTGCCTGACTGCAGGCTAATGTAAGTGTTCTCAGCATGTTTAAAGTAAGCTAAGCTATGATGGTTGGTAGGTTAGGTATGAAATGCATTTTCAACTTATAGTATTTGTAACTTACAATAGGTTTTTGGGGATATAATCTCATTGCAAATTGAAAACCATTTATACTTTTTCCTTAATGTTTATATGGTTAATTTCTTCAACTCTGTGAAATTACATCTTCTTAGTGAGTCCTACTCTGACTATTCTACTTAAAATTGCAGGCCAGTCCTAGCACAGTGATTAAGAACTATACAGGGCCAACAGGTGGTATGGAGGTTAAGGCACTTGATTCCACATGGCTGACTCCTCAGTTCAAGTCCTAGACATAGCAGCCTGAAAATGCACTGGCTGTATATGCATGCATGCCCAAAATCCCAAGAGGAGAATGAAGGAGAAGGCATTGCAACATGGCCTTTCCCCTGGGGGAATGATTTCTCTCTGTCTCTCCCTGGTGAGCGCATGTGCCCTATGGTTTAAAAAAAAAAAAAGTGGTACATTAGGAGATGGATCTCATGTGGTCAACAGTGGCTTGAATCCTCACCCTAGTGGCTTAAAAAACATGTCAGTTGCATGTGTGTGCATGTCCAAAATCCTGACAGGAAGAAGAGAGGGGAAAAGATTGTAGTACAGCCATGTCCTGTTGGAGGGTGGTTCCTCTCTCTTTCACTGGAATGTGCCCTCTGGCAACAACAAAAATTACAAAATTGTAATGATACCAGTCCCACCCCTCTTTTTCTTTCTGTGTTTTTCCTCTAGCATTTATTGCCTCCAAAAGTTATATAATTCCTTTGTTTGTTCTTATCTATTATCTGTATCCCTCCTGATTGACATAAACACCTCAAGGGGAGGGGTTCTGCTGGTTTTCAATGGTGTGTCCCAGGCACCCACAGCAGTGCTGGCCACACAGTAGGCCATTCATAAATATTTTTGAATGAGCAAAAACTCCAGTAAGCTCAGCATGTATGGCAATAAGTACTGTTAGGAAATTTGTTGATACACTTCCAATTTTTCTATTTTGTACTTTTACAAAAAGAATCATAATTGTAAGTACCATTTTAGGGCTTGGTTTTTGTTTTACTGTGATAATACTTTGTGGACATATTTGTATTTCCTTAACATATTTTTACTGCAAAGTATTTCTCTTGTGACTACCTTATAATTTATTGACTCAAGCTCCAATGTTGGATAGTACATTATTTTAATCACCATTTTAATCCTATAAATCCTCTAAGAAACAGCACAAATGTGTCATTTTGATATTCTAAAACAATATAGAGCCTTACAGAGTTTTATATTTTAAGTTATGTGAGAAACAACACTAAAGTGAGCACCCTTTTGTTAAAATCTTGGTGTATTTTCTGATTATTTCCTTATGAAAAATTGCTAAAAGCAGAAATATTGGACCAAAAGGTGTGAAGAAGGAACTTATAAAATGTTATTCTTATATATTGCCAAATTGCCCTCTAGAAAAAGTTTTACCAATTAACACTTCCGCCAGTGGTATGTCTGCTCAGTCCTGCCCATACGGGATATGCTTTTTAAAATGTCAATTTGATTTGAAAAAAAAATGGTGGCCAGTTTATTTTTAATCTTTATTTCTTTGATAGCTGGCGCATTTGAGCGGTCTTATTTTTAGTCCACAAATACACACAAAAAAATATTTTAAAGAAATATATAGTTATCAAAATTCACAGCCTTCTCTTTCTATCTAAATCTTCTCCCTTTATAAAGAAGTGTCTGCATTAGACTGTTAGCATTTGGGTCTTTGTTGCTTCAATCCAGGGAACAGGTGGTGAAAGCTTTCGTGGTTTCTGTTTGGCAAGGCAAAGAAGTAGAAATGCTGACTGAGGAGGGGGGCAGTGAAAGAAAAAAAAAAGTAAGTTTGTGTAAGTTTTGGTAGAGCGAGTTGAGGGATTTATAAACACTAATAGGCCAAGTAGATCATCTGGTATTAGTTATCAATCTTCACCTGAGTTTTCTATCAGTAACAGCTGACTGCCACTTTACTTCACTTCTGAAACCTACACCTGGTTTTCCACCTAGAGTACTAGCCCCAACTTCTCTGTGTCCTTCAGTAATTCCTCCTCATGACCAAGATCTTTAATGTTGGAGTAACTCCAGGTTTTGTCCTTAGATGTCTTCCCGTTTCTGTCCATACTCACTTTCTTACTGATCTCTTTCAGCCTCTGTGCTGATAACTCACACAGCTAGAACTCTAGTCCTGAGCTCTCTCCAGAACCACAAGCCTGGGTGTTAACTGGCTGCCAGGACACTCCTTGGCTATCTGTGAAGCATCTCAGGTTTAAAATGTCCAAATGCAAGATGCTGATCTTTGCCACCTCCCCACCTACCACTCTACAAAACAAACAGACAACAAATCCCATGCCTACTACAGTTCTGCAATATAATTTATTTCTTCTTCTTCGATGTGTCTATCCTCCATTTCTTCTTTTTAAGCAATAAAGAAAATGATCTTGATACAACATAGATCTGATGGTCAGCCGGTAGTGCAGCAATTAAGTGCTTCACCAAAGAAGCCAGATCCCACATGGCTGACCAGCATTCAAGAACCAACCCTGGGAACTTGCCAATTTACACTGCACACACATGCCATGCCCAGGATCCTGACAGGAAGAATTGGATGAGAAAGGATTGTGGCATGACTAGCCCATGTTGCTTTCTTTCTCTCTCTTCCCATCTCTCTCTCCCCCTCAATATTTGTCTGACTTCTCTCTCTCTCTGTCTTTCTCCCTCTCCCATGGGTGAATATATGCCCTCTTGCATTAATAAAAAAGGCATTAGAAAACACAGTTCAGGTCGTATTCTTTTGCTTACAACAATCTAACAACCTTCCACCTTCTGCACAGTAAAAGCCAAAGTTCTCTCTATGGATGGTAAGACCATCTGTGATCAAGTTCCTACCCTGCTACCTTTTTGACCTCATCTCCTGCTACTTAGTTTTGTATTCACTCCAGCCCCCTGATTTACCTCCTTGCTTTTCCTTAACCATACCAGGTATGTTCTCCCTCACTTCCATTTCCTCTGCCTGAAGCAGACAGCTCTATGGCTTGCTCTCGGCTCATTCAGGTCATTGATCCTACATCATCTCTCCAGAGAAAATTTCCATCAATATAAAAACTGTAATCTTGTCCCTTCCGGGAGACCTACACCTCTCATGTTATTTGTGTCCATAGCAATGTGCCTACCTGTCATAATGCATGTTTTTACTTATTATATTTATTGGCTTTCTCCTCTCCTGAGGATACAAATTCCATGAGAGTGACTATTTAGTTTTCTGTCATATCCTTTCATCATACCTAGCCCATAATTATTGCTCAATACATTTTGTTAACTAGAAGATAAATGCGTTGATTTCTGAGAATTCTCTCTAGGCTAAGAATATGAAAACTTTGTCTTTTTTTTTTTTTTTTCAGAATTTCCAGCTGGGGGCTAGCAAGTTGTGTAGTGATTGTGGTGGTGGACTCTCACATTGTCAACCACAGTTCGAGTCCCAGACTGGAGGCTTGAAACTCACGCCAGATGTGTGTACGTGCCAAAAATCCAGAGAGGAGAAGAGATTGTGGCATAGCCATACCCTGGGGGGTGATTTCTCACTTTCTCTCTCTCTTTGTGTCTCTTTGGCAAGCACAGAATTTCTAACTTGCCTTATAATTTTTTTTTGTAATAGATTTTATCACAAAAGAACTTAAGTTTTTCTTTTTCTTTCTTTCTTTTTTTTTTCTTTTTTTTATTTTGAGAGAGAGATTTTTGCTGTAGGGTGCATGTGCTTGCCAGAGAGATAGAGAGACAGAAAGTGAGAAGTCACTCCCCGTGAGAGGTATGGCTGTGCCGCATTCCCTTCTCCTCTCGCGATTTTGGGCATGTATGCACATGCACCTGGCCTGAGTTTCAAGCTGCTGGGTCTGGGACCCAAACTGCAGTCTGCCATGTGGGAGTCCAGCAACATTATCACTATGCCATCTGCTGTTCTCAAGAACTTACATTTTTGATGTAGCTAGATCTATCAATATTTTTAAAACTCTATTTTGAAAGGGGCTTCAGCTTTTCAAACTGTGCTGTTAACTTACTTCTACTTCTTTCATGTTTTTGCTTTTTTTGTTCATTTTTTAAAATTTTGCATTTCATTGTAAAAGTTATCTTAGTATATAATATGTGATAAGCATATAAATTTATCATACCTTTAAAAAAAAATTTGCCACAGGGTGCATGTGCTTGCTGAGGAGAAAGAAAGAACAAGAAGTCACCCTCCATGGTTCATGGGCAGACATAATCCCTTCTCCTCCCTCCTTTTGGGATTTGGGCATGCATGCACACGTGCTCAGTGTGTGTTTCAAGCTGCTGGGTCTGGGATTCAAACTACACAGTAAGCCATGTGGGATCCAGCTGCCTTAACTATCACACCACTGATTAGCTCACTTTGTCCTGTCTAAGTAACCAATTAGTGGACTCTCTTAGTAGACCAGAATAAAAACTACATTTCTTTAAAGTTTATGCTTTTCTTCCATGAGTCATAGACAATACTGCCAACAGAGTCTCAATTTTGTCCACCATCCGTAGCCAATGGATCATGGGCTTATGCAAGCCCAGTATATTTAGGGAGATTTCAGGATGTGAGCATGAACTCTCTCATGTTGTCATGTTCAAAGAGGATCAAGTTTTTCCACTCTGCCTCCTTCCAGCCTTTTAGAATACTACATTTTAATGCTAGTAACAGTCACTTACAAAATTAGTCATTTTCTTTTTTCTTTATTCATGATAGAATATGTGTGTATGTATGTGAGAGAGAAACAGAGAGGAGTTCCCTCCACAGGGTCTGGTCACACTGAGATTTCCTCCTTCCAGTCCTTTAGCTTGTCAGATTTTAGGAACTCACCCACATGCCCAGCATGATTCTGGCTGATGGGGTTGGGAATTCAAACCACAGTAAGCACATGGGACCTGGCTTCTCTCAAGCCACACAGGATGTTGTGCCAAAGAGTTAGCCCTCTTTTTCTTTCCCGGTAATGATTTCTTGGCCCTCATTAATCAAGATTCTAGAAAGTATCCCTTAGAGTAAGGTTTAGTCATGAAGACTCATCATACTCAGTTGTAAACTTCTTCATGTGATCGATGCCATGAAAATAATTGACTTAGAGGTTTTAGACCAAAGCTATTAAATACAACATTAGATGGATTTTCATATCAAGAAAAAATACAATGATAAATTAGAACAACCAAATATTATCACAAAACCTGAGATGAAACTAGATTACATTATATCTAGAACAAGTAAGAAAAGGAAAAGAAAGATAAGCAAAAGTTAGAAGATGGATGGGTCAGGTTCTAGAGCCAGACTGATCTGTGTTTAGTTCTTGGTTCTGTCCATTTCCACCTTTAAAACTTTAGTTAATGTGGAGCTGGCTGGTAAAGTGGTGGTTAAAGGCACTGGATTTCCCCATGACCGACTGTGGTTCGAGTCCTGGACCTGGCAGCTTACTTTCTCACTCTCTCTTTCTCTCTCTCTGGCCAAATTAAAATAATAATAATAACAACACATAGAATTAAGTAAATAATTCTTTTAAAAAAACTTTAGTAAATGTAGCCTCTCTGAGACACAATTTTTTTCCATTTTTAAAAAAGAATTATTTTTATTTTATTTATTCATGCAATCATTTTCATTTGACCAGAGAAACACACACAGAGAGAAGGAAAGTGAGAAAGAAAACCAGCAGGTCCAGGACTCAAATTGTGGTTGGCCATGAAGGAGTGTCCAGCACCATAACCACCATACCACTTGCTGGCCCAAGACACAATTTCTTTATTCATAAATTGAATATAATAATGTCACCTACTTGGGGTTAGCAAAGTTTCACCTTCAGGGACAGACCTGTACTTTCCTACCATAATAGCCCTTTCCTCCTGGACCAGGTTACCAATGTGAGGGTTCTTCTAGATACTGAATATATCTATTTCAATTGCATATTTACAGACCAAAAAAATAACCACAAGAAAGCTCTGAAACTATTGGCTTCACCAGGGAGTGGACTTTGTCCAAACTCCATTTACTATCTGTTCTCCATGAACCTCCACTAACCAGAGGCATGCTAAATCCCTAGTATTAATATCAGCTCAAATTTTTTGTCTAACATTTCTCAAAAAATCTAGATATTCTCCTTTCTCTAACACCGTTGCACTGTCATAGAAACTCAAATCCCTCTGGGGAAGGTTTGGGGAATATCTGCCATATGTGCTTGTGATAGCACTGCAAAGTCCTTCCTCAAGGGAATAGGGCCTTTGCTTCAACCATGGAGCAGTGGTCTGTGGATCCATAAACCACTGGGATCTAGAAATTGGGTGAGGGACCTAATCTATGCATTGAGACAGTTGGCATTATCCTTCTGCTCACCAGCTAAGCAATTTATCTTTGTTATACAAATTGAGCACTCTCTTAGTTGACTGTCCATCTATTTCACTTCTCTAATAACACTAGGATCTATTAACAACCACCACAGATACTGTGATTGTCACTCTAGCCTTGCTGCCCCACACAGTAATTATGTCTTCTTAAATATGACAAGTAATTACTCCTTTCTTGCTTCTGACATTCTGAAATGGCATTCAAATTGTGCTCAGCA
>NW_006159849.1:3138290-3139016 GCF_000334495.1 Tupaia belangeri chinensis
TTTAATGGCAGCATCACTGTCCACCTTAGTAGATCTTTGATCTATTAAGGACAGCTTACCTAAGCTTCTCAAAGATGTCACTATTTATCCATGCTTTTATCTTCTATTCATTTTGTGAAAGGAGGATTTTCTAGATTCTCTCTGAGCAAGGCAGTCATTTTAAATGCTCTTGCATTCTTCCATAGTAAATCTATCCAACATTTCTACCTCCCAGAGTCTTTTGATTCCTTCTTTAGTATTATGCAACAGAAGTTCTGAGATCTTCACCTCGTAAACTGCAGGCCATCAAGATGACCAAGCTTCAAAGCAATGCCCAGACACGTTTAGGTCTGGCTCCTGGAGTTTTGCTGGAATATTGAGTCCTGTGAGTTTCCCATGCCAATGAATTGTACTCTCTCCTGACTTAGTCTATCCTCCCTAGTTCAACACTCTTAACAGCCTCTTTTACACATTTTTTTTTCTGGTTCTTAGCAGAAATATTACCCAGTCTGCAATTTCTTAGGTATGTAAATTATCTCTTCCTGAAATAGAATTTTTATTTACCATTCTGGCTGTGCTCTAGTTATCAGCCTACCAGCAATGACGGACTATGAACTAGAAGTAATGCATGACAGTAAAGCATATCTGGAGAAGGAGAAAATTATCTTTTGAGACTCAGGCTTCAGGAGAATCCTTGTGTAGTCTTCAGGCAAGGGAAGGCTGTTGTCCTCTGCCAAAAGTGTAGGG